>NW_014577066.1:1056131-1083433 GCF_000485595.1 Priapulus caudatus | reverse complement strand
GGATATCACGTACCTGTTCGCTCTCTTGGCATGCGCTGCCAGTTTGGCGGGCACATCCGGCTCCTGTCAGCGGGTAAGCCGGCTCCCACTGCGTAGCGAAGGTTCTTTCATGTCCACTTGAGCTAGGCACCGCAGTTTTACCTCAGTTCTCTCCGGACAAGAAAGCATGCCTGAAGAGCTCGATAACGTGGGGCAGGAGTTTGGCGCACACAGACGGTGGCAGGCGGTGCGACGAGGAGCGTACAGTGCGACTCAGGGACAGTGGCAAGCCCCCTAGGCGTCGGCCGCCAGGTGGATGGAGGTGTGGCCCTCGAGTGCTGTGAAGGGCAGCTCACGTCGTCCAGCAGTTCCGAGTCGGTGGCGTCCGCTAAGCTACTGAGCGGTGAGCTGTTAATATTTTGTCTTTCAAGTCTTGCGGCGACTAAATGGCTATTATAAGCATACATAACATTATAGGATATATTATTTTATTTATTTATTGATATATATAACAATCGCGCTGTACATAACACTGTGACGCTTTCGTCTAACATGACAATTTCGCATCAGCAAACGTGCCATTTAGCGTCTCACGCTGAGCGTCTAATAGATATATGAACATGCCTTGTTTGGTGTTTACTGGTTTTATTAACAAATGCTACTGTTTTTTTATTTTTATATACGATATAGGCGCTACTCTAAGGCGTACATTTCCGCTAGAAGATGTTTTATGCCATCGCCGAATGATTTATGTATGTGCTACCATTGGGGCCAATCTCATGCGTGAGCGAAAGGGATCTTGCTTATATGATATGTGGACGCTCGATCAGTCTTTTGGCATCTATATATAATATCGTTTGTTTCGCCGAAAATGGCAGTGAGGTTTATTAACGCGGCACAGCGCCGCGCTGTTTTTATAAATTATATTGCAGGAGCATATTATAATCAGCCAATAAGATTATGTGATTTATATGCTCTGTTATAATGCTGCTGTGTGGTTGAGACCGTGCGCACTTCGAGATGCTTGCTGCGTAACAAACTGCGTGCCCATCTACGGCGTAGTAGATGGAAAGTTCTGACCGACTGCTTTTCTACCGGCAGCCCTTGCCCGCCCACTTTCAATAACCGCTGGCCTATCAGCAGTTTGATTCAACTGGCTAAATGCGATGTCGCTGTTTAATCGCGGGTGTTTCCGCGTAATTGCATGTCCGAATTTGACATGTATATACAAATAATAAGCAGAGCTATAATTAAGCGTATGTTGCGTTTAAATGTTGGGCCGTTGCTGGCAATTGCTAATAATCTTTTCGTAATAGCTGTAGCTACCCTATCATCTGGCACGTCCTGGTTCATTGTCGCACAATACACGTGGTCTTAAGGTATACTATATCACCTCAAGGTCAAGTTATTATTATAGTTATGATTCTCATATATTTATGGAATTGAAGCGCCCGTCACTACATATTTGCTATACATAATTTGGCTGTGGTAAGGTGTTTTCGATACCATTATAACAAGAAATTAAACGCCGTATGAAATTTCGCCTCTGCGTGAAATAGCAATCCGACGCTATAACGAAAAGCGTAAGCGTGCGTCGCGCGGTGTGTGCGTGCGGCGTGCGTGCGCGTGCGTGCGTGTGTCGTGCGTGTGCGTGCGTGCGTGTGTGCGTGCGTGCGTGTATGTGCGTGCTGTGCGTGCGTGCGTGCGTGCGTGCCGTGCGTGGCGTGCGTGCGTGCGTATGGTGTGTGCATGTGTACGTGTGTGCGTGCGTGCGTGCGTTGTGTGCGTGCGCGCTGCTTGCGTGCGTGCGTGGCGTGCGTGCGTGTGGTGTGTGTGCGTGCGTGGCGTGTGCGTGTATCGCGCAACGCGGGTGCAGCTGTGTGTGGTGCGTCATGTGTATCGTGCGTGCGTGCGTGTGGTGCGCGTGTGTGCGCGCGTGCGTGCGTGTGTGCGTGTGCGTGTGCGTGTGCGTGTGCGTGTGCGTGTGCGTGTGCTCGTGTGTGCGTGTGGCGTCGGTGCGTGTGCGTGTGCGTGTGCGTGTGCGTGCCGTTAAATTTTTTTTATCTTTGGAGGGTGTGTGCTGTGGTGCGGAGAGGAGGGAGGGGAGGGTCGCGGGGTAGCATACGCATCGAAGTCTGCCGGTGCCGCGCTGGGTGCAAAACCAGCGATTGTAATTCATTCTGCGTGCATTCATTTCTTCGTACATCGCGCCAGCGTCTAATAGCCGTGACGCGATGGCCGTCAAATAACCTGAACGTCGGCGCCGTCCGTCGCCAGCAATCGAGGGCGAATACCTGGACGGTGCCAGAACAGTCCGTCTCCGGCCGAGTCAAGACGTTATTGCATCAGCAGTGCTGCGGTAGCTCGCGTGGGACGGCTGCGACCGCTGGGCTCTCGATGGGTGCGTGGCCGTCTGACGAGGCTGCGGTCGACGCCAATTAGAGATCGTAGGCAGACGCTCGGCCATGTGTAGCAGGTGAGGGTGGCAAGTAGAGAGGAGAGGGAGAGCAAGGAGAAGGAGAGAGGCCCGAGGGGGAAAAGGGGGAGAGGGGAGAGAGGAGGAGAAGGGGGAGAGGGGAGAGCGAGAGAGAGCGAGAGAGAGATGGAAGAAAGAGGGAAGAGAGAGGTAAGTGCATGTGAGAGAGAGAGGGGCATAGAGAGAAAGGGAAGAGGGAGAGAGAGAGGGAGTGAGAAAGGGAAAGAGAAAGAGGGAGAGAGAGAGAGAGAGAGAGAGCAGAGAGCGAGAGAGAGAGAGAGAGAGAGACACAGCCACACAGAGAGAAATAGGTGGCGAGCGTTGGAAAAATTAAAGTGCGGTGTAGGGGAAAGTAAGTAGGTATATGTCAAAAGAAAAGAAAAGCATACCCAGGTGTGTGTTTGCGAGAGATAGAGGAAGGAGAGAACAGTGGGAGAAGGAAAAGAGAATGGTGAGCAGATATTGACAGTGGTTGCGTGTGAGAGAGAGAGAATGGAGGAAGAGAATGGTGGGAGCGATTACGAAAAAATAGCCTAGAGAGAGGAGAAGGAGGCGAGAAAAGATAAAAAATAAGCGCTCAGCTAGGTACAGACTGAAAACTGCCGAAGGTACCAAGAAAGCGCCGGGAAGGTATGTGACGGTGGTTATTTGCTCTCTTCTACCGTCTAAGTACGGAACTTCGCTAATTCTCAATTGTCATGTCGCGTATCGTAGTTAAGGCCAATCCAAGTGACTGTGTTTGTGTTTTCAAGAACGAGAAGGTGCGGGCGCCGACAGTTGTGCCGCGGGGTGAGCATACGCATCAAGTCCGCCGTCCGCGGCTGGTCATCTGGTGGCAACGCCGCGCAAAACTGCTGGTGAGTTACAAACACACACATCGCAGCGCGTCTCGTAGCGCCGAGTGTGTGTGCCGTAATGTGTTAATATCGGGCCGTGACCTAGACGCGCGGAACGTTTTCGGGTCGAATATAACGTGCGAAATTAGCCTTACTTAAATAATTAAATTAATAAATTGTGTGTATTTAAATAAAGGTAATCTAATAATTGATTAATTTAATAAATCGTTAGTGGAATAAATTGCGATATTTTATTCGCCTTCTCTGTGTCTATTCGCAGTGGATTCGTCATATGCTGGTTTTAAATTTTACCTGCATTTTTGCTTCGAGATAAGAGCCGAGTTAACGCGGCTAGGTTATGATTACTGTGTTTCCTGGGTGTTGCTGTTACGTTCGGTGGCGTGATAATTCAAAACCCCAACTCGCATCTTTTCCCGTTATCTCGCAATTTATACTCAGGGCACATGCGTTTGAGGCGGCACGTGCAGGGTAAAACTGGTAAACATACAGAAATAATGTCCACTAAATAATTTACGTCGCTCATGTCATGGCAATGTTCACTATATCCAAAGCGTTATGATAACAAGATTCAAATTATAAGAATTAGACGAGAACCCAAGAGAACACTTACAATGTATGTGTGCATCGTGAAGAAATGCGGCGACGGCGCAGGGAACGTATAAATACGGCACAGCAGCAAAAAGGGCCCGAGCGCCTACGCCGAAACAGACGCTTTTATAACCGCGCCAAGGAACCCGCGAGTTACATGACTAAAAAACATAATGTAAGCGAGCCGAAACTAACCGCAGCCGAGGCTGAACAGGGCTAAATTCCGCGCAACAAACAAGAACAGAAACCGTGCCAGAAATACGAGCAGTATACGATACACTTACACAGAATGATGAGAAGAAATAACACTCGCCCACCTTGAATCTACGTCAAACAAAAAGTAAACTTAGGATTAGCCCTCTAGTAGGCACGATCTTGAGATCGGGCGGACGATACGCGTCGCCTTGGTTTTCACTGCTGGCTGATCTGACGGACCGTCTCTGCCCTTATCACATCTACACGCAGGCCAACGGCCATAGTCCTCTTGGGGTGTTTTTGCGTTCACATAGGAGCACGCAGGCACTAAATCACCTAATCTTGATGATTCCTGCTTTGCAGGCAATCCACTTAGCTTCTACGCTGCAGCTCTGGCAGGTATTTCTTTCACAGCCACTTGGCGCCAGAACTGATCGCGAGAATGCTGTTACGTGACGGGCTCAGCCGCCTAGGATACATGCCGCTGAATCTCGAACTTGCCGGGAGTAAGCGTAGCGCCTCTCGTAGCATATAAAAGATCGGTTAGGCTAAAGCGCGTCTTCGAAATCACTTACATCATCGCTGCTCCTTGGTGATAGGCACGACTGTTGAACTTTTCTATGTGTACGGCAGTGCGTGTGGTGAAAGGCATGTGAACACACATGCCATATCCTTTGAGTCTGCTGATCTGCCCAGCTTCACGTAAAAAGGTCCAAAACAATGCTAATCTCGTAAGTATAAAACGTGGCTTGCTTGTTCTAGCCTCTCAAGAAGTAAAATCTAGCCATCTTCCGCTGTACAAGGCGATGCATAAAGCCTTCGCATGTCAAACCAGCGCATCGCTGGACCACTTTCTGATGACTGATCTCGGCCTTTGTCGATCCAAAAAACTTAGCTCTTCGACATTCGGCCAGTACCCACTCTGTACGCTAAGGTGATGCTATTATCATGTATATCCTTCAATGATTAAGCATTGCTATTGGTTGAGCATGTTTGAAGCCTCCCACGCTACACAAGCAAGCCGCCGTCCTAACCCAGCACAGGCCGTTAGCTTCCTCAGGGCCAGAACGTCGACCTGTTTAGCGTATCATACACCTCGTGATTTGGTGATTTCCTTCTCCGAGCGTTGCATCTGCACGTGCTTTTCACTATAATTCGCCGGTCTGGCTGAACACCATTTCATCAACGCTTATGTGATCTGCGCGAATTTTAGCTTGACCTTTGCTCTATAGCTTTATCCATTTTATCCTGATCCACCAACACAGAGCCGCATCTTAAAGCCTATACGCAGAGCTAGAGTAATGATGCACATGAGCCTAATCTAGCGGCTTTCCTCATACTACGGGTAGCCGCGAGGTTTATGCCTTTTTCAGCAGATTCTTGAGGCTTCTTTCGTTTTTTTTGCGTCATGCTTCACCTCTGGATCTGTGATGATACCTCACCGGTCTATCGTTGCATATTCCACTCAGCTTTATACGTGTTTTAACATGCTAACGGCCTTCAAACCACCTTTGCCGGTGTCCGGCAGCGCTCCAGGCTGCTTCTGCCTCTTGTTCTTACATGCAAAGCCGGATTATCTCACTCGCAATATAATACCGATTGATCAGGGTTCTGTCAGGCTGTCGAATTGGTACTGAATCGCTGTTTGGCCTAACGAATACTTGGAACTCCGTGCTTCATTCTTTAATGTATTTCAAAAACCAGTTCAGCTGTCAGTCCAAAAATATGACTTTGGTTTATCAGAGCTCGCAACTCTCCGCCTAAATAGACAGTCCATCCTCGCTGATAATACACTGCATGGCTTGCACTCCAAGGTGGGATCGTAAGTTGTTTTATCGGCGCCAACCGCTACCGTTTGCTTCATTAGCTAAAGGCTGTGTGTGTATTCGGGCCTTGCTTACTTATACATCTCATAAAGTACAAACCATCCCCTACGCCTTCTCACTGGCGTCACTGAAGTGATTGTAAGTTCACATACTGCGTCAGCGTGGATTCGGTCGGCACGATACATCTTGCTACGCTTTATAGGTCTCAGGTGCTAGTAGTGTTCCGCTCGCCATATTTCGCCATGTTTCCTACCGAGAATCTGATGGGCACTTCATATCCCACGATAGCTTTCAGTCCTCGTTGCCCTTCCGGTATGCGTCGCGAGAGAGGTCTCGCGACTCGTTGCACTCCACAGAACTTGCGTTAATTCTAAATCGCGCCCTTCTGTAGCAGGTCTCGGTGTTCGCTCTTATAATTATTTGGGCTTCAGCTTTCGTTTCGACTGACTTGAGGGCAGTCGTCGACGTGAACGATCTAGTTAGCTGTGTCACTATCGCAGGGTCGACATCTCCATGGTCGCCTTTACCGTCGCAGTCGCAAAGCGTATGTCGAACTGCTGGCGCACACATACTCCCCAAATACGTGTGAGGTCATGCGAATATGGATCAACGTCTCTGCCGCATCCATCACGGCCACAAAACGCGTAGGGCATCTCTATCATACGAATGGGAATCTTGACATTGCTGATACATAGCGTTTCTATGTCGGCCCACCATTTTCGGATCACCGTATTCAGCTTGGCCTTCGCTCTCTAGCTTATTCCTTATCAGCCAAGCCTTCTGCTTCCAACAGCAATTTAGCTCTTCTTGTCCTTGTCGTTCCACAGCCCTCTAGCTTCGCTGGCTTGCTCGGGCCTTACTTCTGCAATGGCATCTTGTCCTCTGCCATTCGCATTCATGGCTGCTTCTTGGCTGTTCCTGGACATTCTTTCTTGTTCCTCTTTTAATAGGCGATTCTTCCCTCTTGCTTCATGCTGCTTCTTGCTGTTCCTGGAACATTCTTTCCTGTTCCTTTAATACTATCTTCCTCTTGCTTCCCCTGGCTGGTTCTTGCTGTTTCCTGGAAGGCATTCTTTCTTGTTCCATTCTAATTATGTTCTTCCTCTGCTTCTGGCTGCTTCTGCTGTTCGCTGGAACATTCTTACTTGTTCCATCTAATACCTTTTTCATCATTGCTTCCTGGCTGCTTCTTGGCGTTGCCTGGAACATTCTTTCTTGTTCCCTTTTAATACATTCTTTCCTCCTTGCTTCATGGCTGCTTCTTGCTGTTCCTGAACATTCTTTCTTGTCCCGTTTTAAATACATTCTTCCGTCTTGCTTCCTGGCTCTTTCTTGTAGTTCCTGGAAACATTCTTTCTTGGTTCCATTCTAATACATTCTTCTAGCTTGCTTCATGCTATGCTTTTTGCTGTTCCTGGAAGCATTCCTTTCTTGTTCCATTCTAATACCTTCTCATCTTGCTTCCCTGGCTGCTTCTTGCTGTTGCCTGGAACAATTCTTTCTTCGTTCCATTCCTAATACGTTCTTCCTCTTGCTTTCTGGCTGGCTTCTTGATGTTTCCGGAACATGCTCTGGCTGGTTCCAGTCGTGCATATTCTGCTCTTGTCGTCTTATATGCCATCCGGCTTGATGGGTAACTTCCGACTATCGAAGGAATGCATTCGGCTTCTCCTCACCCCATCAATATCACCTGCATCTTGAGACCTCACAAGAGATACCCATCACTATCGTCAATGATCACCGTCGTCAGTGAGAAGCACATGACAATCCTCTGTGTGCGTTAGGCAAACTCGGAAAATACTCCCTTTAATATCCGAAGTCTTTGCTTGGGCGTCTCTTCATATCATCTTGCTCTGCTAACCAGGCGGCTTATGGTGTTACCTTTCCCAGGTGAGTTCCCTCTGTAACTTCTTGCGCACTCCCGCCAATGTTGTCAATTCTTGACGTAGATTCCCTCAGTCTTAGGCTCATAGACTTTTCTTGCTCATGTCCTCAATGCACGCATATCGCATTAACTCATTGTAGTCCCTGCTCTATGCTATTCTCACTCATGTTTTCTTGCTTTCATGTAACCTTATTTACTCATGTTTTCTTGCTTCATGTAACCTTTTACTCATGATTACACTCTTTGATTCATACCATTTTTTACTCCATGTCGCTCTTGCTTCATGTAACTCTTATTCAGTCGCTCTTGATTCAACATTGTTTTAAGCTGTTACGTTCCGTGGGCGTGATTAATCAAAAACCCCAAACTGCGGCATCTTTTCCGTTATCTGCCAAATTTATTAGCTCAGGCACAATGCGTTGAGCGCACGGTGCAGGTAAAACTGTAAATCAAAATAATGCACAACTAAATATTACGTTCGCTGCATGTCATGCATGTTCACTATATTCCAACGTTTATATAACAAAGATTCAAATTATAAGAAATTATAAATAGACGAGAACGCAAGGAGTAAAAACACTTACAATGTATGGTGGTCAATCGTGGGAAGAAATGCGCGAGCGCACGGGAACGTTATAATACGGCGACAAGCAGCAAAAGGGCCAGCGCCACGCAGCAACAGACGCTTTTATACTGCGGACAAGGAAACCCCGCGAGTCACATGACTACAAAACATAATGTAAGCGAGCCGAACCCGGCAGCGCAGGCTGAACAGCCTAAATACCGCGCAAAAACAAGAACAGAACCGTGGCCAGAAATACGAGCAGTATACGATTACACTATAAGCAGGAATGATGAGTAAGAAATAAGCATTCACATAAAGATAACAGAGATAAGCAGAACACGGGGCGTCGAAGGAGGGGGCGCGTTACGCTGAGCAGCACTAGTAATTCAGTACGCTTCAAAGTTCAATCTTCCACAGAAAGATTCCAGCAGTCATGCTTCGCGTGCTAGACATGGCCTTATTTCCCTAACCTCTAACGCCTACCCTAAGCCCTAACCCTAACCCTAACCTTAGCCCTAGCGCTAGCCCTAGCCCTAAGCCCTACCGCTAGCCAGCCGCAGCCTTAGCCCTAGCCCTAGCCGCTAGACCGTAGCCCTAGCGCCTAGCCCTAGACCTAGCCCTAGCCGCTAGCCGCTAGTGCGCCTAGGCCGCTAGGCCCTGAAGGCCTAAGCCTAAGCCTAAACCCCTAACCCTGACCCTTAAACCGCTAATCCTAACACAAGTGCAGCCACATCACGTGACCCTCCTTCGACGCGCGGTGTTTCTAGGCAAACTCCCTGTTTTCTGGTGTGTCCGGATACTCCTCGCCCTCGCGTGAGTAGCGTTCTACACCGCTATCAGTAGCCACGTTTTTGCGCAATATTCGCTGCAGTAGTTCGTTGCAAACAGCAGTCGGCAGACGGCAGCGATTCATTTCAAACATATTTTCACCGATCATCTATCTCTAGCTTCTTAGCTTCAACTCAACACTCTCGTATGACGATTTCATGTAAATCAGTGTGTGGTGCGCATTAACCCAATCAAAAATTATCACGATCTTCAATTAAAACAAATAGAAATAGAGGATACAATATGTATTTAGCGGCTTTTCAATACAGATACTTCATACAGGACCGTAATGGCTTATAGGTTCAGTCTGCCTGAGGTCTGAGCCGACATCACTTTAAGGAAGTAATGTGTTCCAATACCATCGCAGTCCTCTAAGAGAGCGCTATTCGAGAACGCAATCCGGGTTTGTATCCTCGTAGTATTCCTTTCGCGGCGAGTTGATCATCGTTTTAAAAACAAAAATATTCGCGATACACTTAAACACGTGTAGGCAGCCTAAAGTAACGAATGTAACGCATACGCTGCATGGGCATCGCAGCAGAGTCAGACAAGTCGTCTGCATGACTTAGTGCTTTCACCGTCTCCGTAAAATCTAGAGCCTTGCGCTGTAAACATCGCAAATCATACCTAGCACATCTCATCGAAACTTTGATGCTAACGTCGGCAAGAATTAGAGTTAGATTGCTACCTCGTTAAAAAAAAAAAAAGGTAATGACACCTGCCTAGCTCGTCGCAGACTAGCTCTAGTTAATAAGCCTCGTTCACACGGAGACCTCGTATTTATGAAATACATGCAATGCGCACCAACACTGCCGATAAAATACGTATAAGCCGCGTTACGAGCGTAGCAAGAAATCGCGGTATTTATGCGTCCACACGAGGCAACAATGCGCGGTGCCAAGAAATACGGTATCTAAAACAGATCCGGCATTTTGATGTAATACGGCCGCTTCCAGACCGCCGAATAATTTGCGGTGCACTTGAGAAATACCGATCTTGGACCGGCATTTCTCGTGTGAACGCTGAAAATACGCGGATTTCTGAGCTCGCGTATTTAATAGACTGGTCCGCGCTCGACAGTCAGAATGTAACGCGAGTGAACTGTCGAGCGCGGACCAGTGCACGTATTTTAATTGGGCAGTTGGTGCGATCGCAACTTTTTTATTCGCATTGTTCGCTGATTGTTTAAAAGGCAGCTCGCAGCTCGCAAATACCTGTATTTCTGGAGGCCGCTGAATCAGCGTGTGAAACGCTCGCCGCGTATTTGTCTCAGATTTGGTATTTCGCAAATACCGTATTTCATAAATACGAGGTCTTATTACGATTCTTATTACGAGGTTTTATTACGAGGTCTTATGCAAGATCATTATAAATTAAGATGGGACAGCCGCCTATGCTTGCCATACAGTTTCGATGTCCGCACGCGCGACACCAGCGCCGACCAACGGCGAGTTAGGGTCGGCAGCTTACCAGCTGACTGCTAACAACAGTAGAATATATGCAGACGACCACTCGAAAGGTGCTCGAGTAAAAACAACATGATTTATTATAAATAGATGTTCAATTACATTTTTATCTCATAAGCTCATTGCTATAGGTAGCTTGCACGAAATCTGACATACAGTGTTAACTTAGCTGTACTAGAACGAGGGATAAATACATTTTTAAGCAGGGTAACGTTCGTGTGCACATCAGCATAGTCGGCAGCGGCAGTGTAACCGTCATATAAACACGTCAGTGTAACGGTTCAATAAAATATAATTAGCCACCTCCATAACCCCGTGTAGAATATTCGTGCATGTAGAAAGTATAGTGCAAATTTTGTGCACCTTAAGTTATATTGCAAGTACAGTAATGAGAATGATAACAAATTGATATAGATCAGTCATACAATTCGGATTATAATTAAAATGGTTTGCAATTTATAAGAGAGGGAGGAATAAGTGTTTCGTTTGTGGTGATAGAAACAAGAAAAAAACATACTGCAGCGAATTGGTCTCATCGAAGTATTATTCACATAATAATTACTATATATATGGTACTATTTTATCATATTTTAACTATAGCAATTAACCATATCTCGCACACACCGCTCAGAAATGATAACAAGGGAATCCTTGCATCCCCCACCATGCACCGGACTGGCGTGTGTAAGTTCAACAACAACAACAATTATTTTGCCATTACAGCGGTGAAGCAATAATTTGCGGTTCTTTCTCTTACTAACTGATACAAACATACAATTGTTCTCAACGGAGAACGTGATGGAGGGCGGATATTTACAAACAAGCTGTTATTAATTCTTGGGCTTTGCATACTTTATTTGAATCACGCTAGTGACTGTGCTGTCTGTAATAAGTGAGGGATGAGAAGGCTTGCGCACCTTACTCATGTGCCATAGGCCTAAACCTTTGGAATTACGTCTCTAAATTCTAATTCCAGTAGTGCAAGCATGAAACACTTCCTGGCTGGGGGAGAAAAGTCCCTCTCCTGCTGTGTCCTCATAGTTCTTCCCTGAACCATTAAAATATGGCATGTATCATGCTCACTGATATTTTCCGCGCAAATGATTGGCATATTCGCATACTTTCTCATGCAATTTCCGTTCGTGACCCTAACTCACCGTTGGTCGGCGCTAGGTGTCGCGCGTGACCCAACATATAGTCAAGTGTCCCATCTATTGTATATGATCTTTGGTCTTATCTCGTGTGAACGAGGCTATAAACGCTATACTAATGTACTCCACCCATCTGTTTATTTTAGGTTACTCCGAAGAAACGACTTGCTTCGCCGCCGTATAACTCGTTCATATGGTTGAGTCTCTACCTGCCGAATAAACTGATAAACTTTGTGCGCGTGTACGTGTCCACGTCTCCTACAAAGCCTGTCTTCAAATCTTACTTGACATCACCCTCAAAACAAGACGGTAATTCATCTTTTTTGTATTTCTTTAAAGCTGTAAGTATATGTAAGCTTGTAAGTATTTAGGCCTTTAACATTTTTAAATTATTCCTGATCTCGGTTTTTATTAGTGATAATTACGAAACGATCGACTGTGACCAATACATTAGTGATTTAAACCATGCGAATTCGTACAATATTATACTATTTTATATAGTATGTCATATGTATTTTCCATCATCAGAGAGAGACGCTATTTTATTGTTTATCGTTTTGACGTTACTATTCTGCCAACTGGCAGCGAGGCTGGATTAAGGGAATGCTTTTGCCACTTACAATATGGTGACACCTACTGGTTATACGCGAGTTTCCGGTCATAGTGTTGGTTTTTAGCTCACCTTGACATCGTCAAGCTGAGTTATTGCCATGGGTCGTCGTCCGATCGTACGTCCGTCCGTCCGTCCGCGCGTCCGTCGTCCGTCCGTCAACATTTGGCTACGGTAAACGATAACTCAGGAACCGTTTTGACCCACATGTTTGAAATTGGGTATAGTTGTTACTGCTATGCCTCCATATTAAACGTCCTATTTTGGAGCACGCCATTCGACGTACTTTCGAGGCCACGGCGATTTTTTTAGCAAAAATGTGAATTGCCATTAGTCAAGTTCAAGGTTCAACGGATTTTGCTCATTTTTGGTATGTGAATGAATAAGGGCTAGGGATTTTAATATTTAAAAAGAAATTATGCAAATTAGGTAGTGTTGGCAATTTATAGCATATTATATAGACACGCAGATAACAAACAGTCTGTGGTGTCACACTCGTCTGGTTCGTTTTACAAGATTTCATTGACAATATCTTTAATGGCAAAATTCCTGCTATGAACATATTATGATTTATACTATTATTATTATATTATTATTATTATGATATAATGATTTATGCTAAGAAACATAAAGCGGATATAGCGCCATTCTACCGTCACAAATTGTGTTTTCATTTTTGTTATATAAATTATTTATAATTTATATATAATATTATTTATTATTTTTACATAAAAAATTACACATATAATTATCAAGATTATATAATGGGAGTTCTCATATATACTCTTCGTTTCTATAATGTACGTCGATGGTTGCTCAATTAAAACTGACTTCTTCTCACTCACTCATTTGTGTCCTTTTTTGTGGTGAGCTACAGGTGTCATTAACACTTTCATTTATATAATCTGCTTCTACTACTATTACATTCGTAGTGGAACACGCGCATACAGATAACTTTCTTTCCACAGGTTACTGTTTATTATCCTCTTCTAGAGATAATTACTTCGCGTGGCCGAATACGCGCATGCAGCGATCCTTCTTCCGCAGGGTTACAATTGTTATACCATGCTTCTTACAGCTATTATTTCTTTGAGGTCGAAACATGGCACATTTATCTAACTGTGCTTGGCGTTTAGGAAAACCCCGCAATGGAACCTCTCCTCAGTGACGGTGATCACGACAAGAAGCGCAAGTTCGATGATATTACCGGGAGGAAGCGATAACGACAGTGCATCAGCAGCGCATTCGACATAGAAAATACGTCGACGTAGACTCCGTCGACGATTCCGACTATGACGTGAGTGAGAATATTAAGCGCGTTTCTACTCTGCATCCGAACTTCTTACTCTATAACTATAATCTGTGTCTGTAATCGGTAGTTCGATCGTTTCTCGTAATCATCTGAACCTTCAATGCTATAACTGATGCAATGATGTGCTTCAATGCAATGTATCTAACTGAACTAATAATATATAATATATATAAGAGAGAGAGGGGAGGAGAGAGAGACAGCGCGAGAGAGAGCGCGCGAGAGAGAGAGAGCGAGCGAGGAGAGCGACAAAGAGAGAGAGAGAGAGAGAGAGAGAGATAGCGCGCGCGAAAAACAGAAAAGAGCTGGGGGAGATAAGAGGTCGATCTATAGAGGACGCGTTCAGGATCTGTAATCCGATAAAGTATCAACATAGAAAGCTCAATCTGATCGCAATATGAGGGAATTAAAGTAGGAGCGTCCCGTTGCCACCTACAGCCTGGCATACTGTGCCACCTATACAGCTTAGATGGATTTCTGATTATTTTTATGAAGGAAGAGTATTGACGGTGGTAAGCTGCTTCATTTTGGAAAAAGACGGTAGATGGCGTTCACGCTCATGCATATCACTGGTCGCTAATACGAGAAGGGGCAGATTAATAATAATATTATTATAATTAATATAACTAGTTAATTATTCTAAACGTTGCATAAAAGTTACGGTTAGCCGTCCGTTACGCGTTTAACACAGAGCAAGGAGAAGAAATAACAGCAAGAAAATAAAAACAGAAAACGGCAAATTATTTACTTAAACTTAGATGTTCGCGAATTCATGCGAACCAATGCTTTGCTTCAATGCTATGTATCTCTGAACTATAATATATATATATATATATAATATATATAATATAATATATATAATATATAATATATTTATATTGTATAATATATAATATATAGAGAGAAAGAGAAGGAGAGAGAAGAGAGAGAGAGAAAGAGACAGCGCGAGAGAGAGAGCGCGCGAGAGAGAGAGAGAGAGAGAGAGAGAGAGAGAGAGAGAGAGAGAGAGAGAGAGCGCGCGCGCTGCGGAGAGAGAGAGAGAGAAGAGCGGGAGAGAGAGCGCGAGAGAGAGAGATAGCGCGCGCGAAAGAGAGAGAGAAAGCTGGGGGAGATAAGAGGTCGATAATTAAGTTCCTTGTGCTCCTCGCGCGGGCGACGCTCAATGACGTTTATTGTCGGATGAAGGACGTCACTCGACGTTACGTTACGATACGAGATCACTGATATACCTGGTCACTTGCCCAAATGATACTCTGCGCGCGATGGCTCGTGATCGTGCGGTTAATGTTATTTATTGTAGTTTGGTTTGAAGGTTGATGATCTCAGCTCCGGAATCGTAGCATCGTAGATGATTGCAGCAAGGAGTAGAATTGTAGAGTTGTTAGCAAATGGTAGCAGATTGTAGCAAAGAGTAAAGATGATGTAGTCGCAGAATAGTTTCGGATGTTTTATCGGTGGACTAATTGGTGGATTTTTGGCCCGATTATGAATGCTTATACGTCGTTAGTAGCCCAGATTTTAAAGATAGGGAGAAAAGGGAGCAAGCAAACCACAGTAAAAGAAACAATAAAATTTCTTCATCTTCGGAGACAGTCGAACTATCGGTATCCGCCATTTTGTACAGTCACGTGATTGGTTTACTCACGTGGGCCGCAAACGCTGAAAATATTTCACTTGAGTATTTTGACGCATGCATCATTTGACAGTAAAATTACTCACGTGTGCGCCGGGCTTTAGCACACACACATAAACGCACCCGCGCATGCGGGCACGCACACGTACGCACACATAATATTATATAGGTGCTACTCAGTAAGCACCTGCTCATACAAACACGCGCGCGAGCTTTCCGTATCAATGCAGAGGATGTGCGATACTAGCACGCCATAAGACGAGCCAGCTTGCTCTGCGTCACTCGTCGGGGAGTCGAACTCTACTGCCGAGCGATTTCAGAAATTGATGAGCTGGTATATAGGATGGCTGGTATAGGCATGCTCGGCGATTAGCCTCGTGCTCGACCTGTACGTGACGCAATCGCTCCCGTTTTACGTTTTCTAGCCGGCAGGCATCCAGCCATCGAGTACGGACAGTATGGAGTTTGAATCGGACGGCCCGGACGCAGAGAGCGACCATGCTGAATTGGAGGTACCGCCGACCGACTGGTCGACTGAGAGAAGGGTTCGTCATACTTCATACATACGTCATAGTTTTGCCGGTCATCTTGCGCCATCTATTTATCTTCCTCTGTAGCATTCTCTGCGACCATGCGTACGCCGACTGTGCAATCAACGTTTGCGAAACATTGACTTTTGTTGAGTGGCAAACTTTTTTATAACGATATCGAATTCACTTTTTTTCGCAAATTCAAATGATTTCTGGGTGCAACGGTCAGATTTTTTTTACACGTCGTTTTGGTTGAAGGTGTTCTTTAGGGTTTTACGTAAATTGGCAAGACTCGTACATTGATTAGTCTCGGTGAGAACCTTTTTAGATCGATTATTGATCGCTGCTAATGGTACTCGGAGCGAAGGTCGGAGCTAACGCACTGCCGAATAATTTTAGCATCGGGATATTAAATTTGCACTTGGGAGAAATATTTATTAAATAAATAAACTCGGTGGAGATGAGACGTTTAGCGCGAAACTTAATTCGCGAACTTCGGCGCCATGTAATGTAATTTCGCTACAGATTGATTCTGCAAAATTGCCGGTTGGCGCCATTACGCCGTGGTCTATCTTCCGTCTGATACAATATTCAACTTTCTCGTTCGACTTGAGTAAACGACTTCGTATTTTATAGCCACATTTTCTTCTAGTCTAACGGGAAATGTACCTATTGAATTTTCTACTGAGGCGGTATCGATTGATATTTCGTTTTAGGGAAAAAAGATTTAACTTCGCCGTTGAGTGTGGTGCCAGAGATATTTGTGGTTTTTCGTTGCTGCAAGCACGGCATTGTAATCTGACCATTTGAATAGCAGTTTCCCAATATTGTACGTACAAGCACAATCGACAGACTGTCTCTGTTTTAAATAACGTGTAAAATACCTGTCAGTGAAATAGACCAAACGGAGACTGGTGCCTCTCCATGCACATAGGAATGATGTTTCGCATTTTTAATCCGCAAATTTCGAGTGATTTCGTACGGGAACCCCGTGCATAGTTACGTTTCGCTTTCATAACACTAACCTCCACTCTCTAAGCTCGCTTACCACCGGGTTAGTGAGAACGGAGTTTTGGGGTTAGGAAAAATCGATAAATTATGGAAGTCTTAGAAAACGCACTATATATATAAATATATATATATATATATATGTGTGTGTGTGTGTGTGTGTGTGTGTGTGTGTGAGCGCGTGTACGTGCGTGTATGCGTGTGTAGGTATGTTTGTGTTGTGTGTGTGTGTGTGTGTGTGTGTGTTCTGCAAGAACAAAATCGGATTATCATGTTCGGTTGTTTTTGTGGTTTCTTGACAGACCGAAAGTGAAAAAAACGGAAAAACTGATAGAAAAGGGACTCCACAAAAAGCGAAGAATTTCACGAAAGCCGTCGCACGTAGGTTTGAAATATAGTCGATACACAACCGCGTCGTAACACCACGTTTACGACTGATTTGTTTGATCAGAACTGAAATTGTTCTGCTGTTCACTCGTTCATTCATTCTATGTTTTATTCTAAGTGGTGCGTGTCCAACCCGGCGACTTTACCTGTTTAAATATGCAGATAACAAGCCACCGGGGGGAGCTGTCATTATTCCTAATGGTGTCGGAGTCCAACTAAAAGCGAAGCCGATCACCACACAACCTGTCACACCATCGGTGAATAACGTGAGCTCTGTCGCCGGAAAGCCCGTAGCTCCCATGTCAAAGGATGAGAACTCGGTGCCCGGAGCGCCAGCTGCGCCAGGTGCACCAGCTGCGAATGACGCGAAATCTGTTCCCGGAAAGTCATCAGCGCCCTCTGTCAAGGATGAAAAGTCGATGGATGGAAAGCCACCGGCGGCTTCTTCGAATAGCGCAAAATAGGTGACCGCTGGGGCCGCCCTACATTAAGCTCGATGGTGTGGGTGGTAGCATTGAAATGTTATGTAGGACGCCTATATGCAATTCGACCTTGGCTCATTATCACTGCGATTTTTTCGCAATTATTAAATAGTGGGAGATATTAAATAATTAAAAAAAAAATTAAAATAATAATGAAATTAGTGCAAAATAAGTGACCGATTGGGCAGTACCGCCCTGCATAAATAAAAGGCGTCCATGGAAATCAAGTTCTGCTCGATACGAATGACGGTAATCCTAGATCTGTGCCTGCGTGACCCGTGTGAGTGCCAGCTAAGGCAATTAGCAGATATGATGATAGACTTTGTAGCGCTCGATGGTGTGGCTGGTGACATTGACATGTTATGGAGGTCGGCTATACGTCATTCGACTTTGTTTCACTGCGATCAGCATGATTAACAAAATTAGTTAACAATTATTAAATAGTTGAAGTTATTAAATTAATTTATAAAATAATTAGAGTAATAATTAAATTGGATATAATTATAAATTATAAATTGGTAAAAATTAGAATAATAAAAAAACACCTGATCATAGGGGTGATATAACTCGTTACACTTCTTAATGCCTCGTAATAATCTTAGCAAACATAATTATCATGTAAATCATCGAAAACATAATATATTTATTCTTGTGATTACGGGGTATCGGTTCGTGAGACTTAATTGTACTTTAGCCTTATATACTAACTATATTTATCATGTATTTTGTTATTTTGTAATTAATCAATTTGTCCATGTTTGTTGTACGTGCGATGTTAAAGTTTCACTCGTGTTGTTATTGCTCATTTTACTAATGTCGAAATCCTGCACGTAGCAATGATAGCTTGCTTAATTACCGTAAATAAATAAATCGGTACTTAGTTATCCAAGAGACATGCTGTTTATCTTTAATTTATAATTACTCGCGTGGCAATATTAAAAGTAAAATCAAATAACTGCGAGATATGTTAAGGGTTGTGCCACGCAATCAAGTAATATGAATAATATCAATTATCTTTATTATTATTTTCTACTAATTAATGAAAACGTATAGGTTTAGTTACGCGAACGGAGAAAAAATATGACCGGAGTGTTGATCGTTTGCTGTTGATCTGTTCGTGCAATATCGGATTGCCCGCAATAAGACGGAAACCTAATTTCCTGAGATTGGCCGCGTTCACACAGTACGTAACCCGTCCCTGTTTACTCAGCCGTACGCGCGGACACGTGTTTATTTGCACACGACATTGAGGTGGCATTAAACGATTTGTGAACTTTACTTCTGGTGTACTGCACGCAAGCATGCAGGCACGAACGCACGAGTGCACGCACGTACGCACTCACGTGCTCACGTACGCAGGCTCAATAATAATTATATAATAGAAATTTAGAAATTATGGAAATTTTGATTATTTATTTGACCATCGTGGAGATGAAACTTATTTCTTTTTTGGCTAGCACATTGATCGGCTATCGAGTTCTCAGATTCTAAGCATGACGGCCGCGATGGACGTCTGGATGTTTTTTTACGTGAGCATTTGTTGCTTATCAGAGCGGTGTAGAGTGCGGTATGGAGGCAGGAGAAGCCGACGGCGCGTTGATATGAGCGCTTTTATCCGACGCGTCGACTCAAACGCGAACCCGATTATTCGACTCTCGCTACCGCCGCACACATCCCCTCGTCACTCAGTCAGCCCGCTGTAATCCACAGGCTAAATACTCAGTGAAGTCGGTGAACGCACGTTTTTTTATATAGATTTCAGCAGAATCCCGTTTCACGCTGACGCCGTCAGCCGCCGTGACGATGATGATGTGTCACTGATTCGTGTCCCTGCGGTGTGCGCGAAGCTTATCGAAACATTTCGCCAATTGTTCGCGACCGGCATGGCGAGAGGAGACGAAAATCCCGGCGACGACGCGCTGGCGGCGGACGTATTGTTTATCGCAATCGCAGACTCCCGCTGACATATTGTGAAAACGTAGTAGTAATAGCTTGGATAATAGCGCACGTGCGCGTTCACAATTCATATGATAATATAGCGCTAGCTGTCAATGGCGCCGTCAGACCGGAATGACGATTTGCGTGCGATGACGCGCTGGCGGCGGACGTATTGTTTATCGCAATCGCAGACTCCTTCTGACATATTGTGAAAACGTAGTAGTAATAGCTTGGGTGCACACGTGCGCGTTCACATTTCATATGATATAGAGCTAGCTGTCAATGGCGCCGTCAGACCGGAATGGCGATTTGCGTGTGTGCCTACACGCGACCGTGATTGCGTAATAAAAATCTCTCGTCGTCTTTAAATACCTCGCAATTTTACTCAATCCCACGCGTCGAGATTCGCGCGTGCTTGAGTACAAAGACAACACACTGAATAGTAGCTTACTGCGAACAAACACTGTTTATGCAAAGCTGACTCGCCAGTTGATAATGGGTAGCGCAAATCCTTATATGCCAGCACTATAGACTGATATCAGCACAATTATGTTTACGCTCATACGAACATACATATCATGTATACATAATTCCAGGTATCACATATCAAACGATTACAGACGATCAAATAACCCTACTTGGATGCATGGCATGGGTTTCTTCAAATCAGAACATCACTGAGTTCCCTATTCAAACGTCATATAATCCATGTGTATACCCGTGTACCTTTCACGCGGGGGTTCACTACTTCACTACCTCAATTTATGCTAGGCCATGTGCCAAGGTAAACGAGTCAATTTTCAGCCTAAACCTCAATATCCATGATTACATACCGATACCTTTCAATATACACTTTGTCAATATACAAGCACACATACATACACATGCACACACGCCTACGCACGCACACACACGCGCGCATGTATACACATGCATGGAAATCCATCATGGCCATCACTCCGTGCTCATATATGATTGGGTAATGCTATCCCCCGGGCGTGGAGGGAGGTAACCGCAACGTGGCAGCACTAGTGGCAGGATTAGGGTTAGGGTCAGGGTTAGGGTTAGGGTTAGGGTTAGGGTTAGGATTAGGGTAAGGGTTAGAGTTTTTCCATCATGATATCTGTCCCCACACCATAGATTAATTTTTGTGGATCACAATGCCTATATATAGCGCGGCGACACATATATATTTAGTGTGATGGTTAGTGTTGGCGGTGTTGGAGTGAGGGTTACGTTTTGAACGTCATCGTCAACGTTATCACGTGACCTCCCTCCACGCCCGGGGGATAGCAACACCCATATATGATTAATGTAGGCCTACGCGTATTTTATATGCTGTCGCGTGTGTATAGAACGCAATCACTGGCATCACTTACTAATATTAATCCTGTTTGAAAGCGATGTAAACGGTGAGTAAATTGCGGTTAATAAATTTGTTAACACATTGAAATGCGATTGAAATAGCGTTGAGGTGCGATTAATTTATATCTAATCAAGGCAGTGCCATTTAATCGCGATTAAATCCTATTACTACTAGCTGAAAGCCCAATCAGAAAAGTGTTACTATTATAAATTATAAGCCGCTTAAACCATAATAGATCTTATCAGGGCAATACGTAAGGTCAGAAGTAGATAATAGGGGAATTCCCTATTATCTACCTATGGTAAGGTGTAGGCGAGTGCAAGGTGCCTACAATTAATATTTATAGCCTATGATTTCAACTAAAATAATGTATGGTGAATAAAATGATGCCTGATGGATCACATAGGACTTAATTCATCCGCCTGTTTGAAGTATTGATACGGAACGAATATCTATCGCATCATATGATTGGCTAATTATTTTAGGGCTAAATCGTTAGTATAGAGCACCGCTCAGATTGGATTAAAAATAAAATGGGAAGATTATGCTGTTAATCGTATTCCATATATAGGTAGTAGGTACATACAGGCAAAGTGCACCCATTTCGTACACAGACGCCTATAGCATGAGCATACGCGTTATAGGGCCTACATGCGCGCGCATGTACGTGGGGTAGGGACGCGTAAATCTAGAAGATTTTACATATAGGCTAAACCATGATATATAGCCAACGTATACGACTTTAGCTGCGCTCCCAGCAAATATTAACCCGATATAAATTATTATGAGTGATTCAATGCATACAACTTCTCGTAACTACTGTCTACACTGCTGAGATCAATCAATCTTAAATTCGCGCAGCACTTAGCCTATGATATAACACGTGATCCACGACACGATCACTTTTTGACAATGCAATACATGAACACCATTTCGCACACACAATTAACTCCTGAAATGAAACTCCTTACGCGCTCACTTGTCGAGTTGGCGCTTCATATCTGCACACAGCATTAGTTACAATGTAGAATAGTGTGCTAATATAAATATATCCGCATTTTCTAGCATGAAACTGGCACAGCGAGCATCTACAACAGTCCGTTGTCAATGACACAAGCGAAAAACGTGAACAACCGGTTGACGTCATAGTTTCCTTGTTGGTGCGCACCACCGTACAACGAAACATCCTGTATGCGTTTTTACTCCGTTTCCGTTTTCGTTTATCGACAGTGGCGCCTCCTTGCGTCATCACGACTATCCGCCGCACTGTCATTTACGTCTATAGACAGTGGCGCCGCCTATGAACATCCACCACACTCTTAAAATCGAAACGTCTTTGCTTCCGTTTCTTGACAGTAGCGCCGCCTATGAACATCCACCACACTTTTAAGATCGGAACGTCTCTGGATCCGTTCATCGACAGTGGCGCCGCCCGTCCGAACCCACCGCGCTCACAACGCCGATACGATGCCGTTGTGACTCGTCGCCAGCGGAGTCATGTGCACGTAGATGCGCTCCGTATTGCTCGACATGTTCGCCGACGACGCCGTGGTCGACATGCCCTTATCGTCGGCGCGGCGGCGAAGACATCGGCGCAGCCACTGCGAGCAGCGCTGCGCATCGCGGTGCACGTTGATCGTGAACAGGCCGTAGACGAGCGGGTCCATGCAGGCGTTCGAGATAGCGAACATGAACAGGCCTCGCTGCACCTTCGGGTCGACGAGCCGCGCCGTCGCCGGATCGAACCAGTACCAGGCGGCGATGACATAGTACGGCGTCCAGCACATCGTGAAGACGAGCACGATGATGATGGTCATCTTGAGCGTCTTCGCCTTCGCCTTGCTCAGGTTGCCGCCGCAGGAGCGTCGCAGGCCGCCGCCGCTGCCGGCGCGTGACGCGCTCGCTGCAAGAGGAGACGGTGTGTAGTAGGGCGAGCATGCTATACATCTATCACGTCATGTGTTTCGCTGGCTGACTGTCCCTCTGCCTGTCTGTCTCTCTGTCTATCTCTCTCTCTGTGTGTCTCATGCACACGCATATACTATATACCCATACATTCAGACGCCACGCACGCATACACACACGCGCGCGCGCGCACACACACACACACACACACTTGCACATTCATGTTGTCTCTCTCTCTCTCACTCTCTTCATGTGTCTGTTTGTCTCTTTCTCTTTCTCTTTCACTCCGCGTATCTCTGTTACCCTCCCGCTCTGCCTCACTCGTTCTTAATCACCGTCTCCATGCTATTGCCCCTCTCGATCCCCCTCTCTCCTTCTCGTTTATGCGCCCTTTCTCTGTTATCTACAACCTATATATTTATTATTGTCTCTAAGCTCGGTCGTCTGTCGGTTTCATCAAAAGGGCAACTGGAATCACCGTGACCTGTCATTACGTTTATACCCGCCCGCCCCTGAACGTAGATTTACTCTGGTTTTAACCGCCACTCGACTAATGCGGATCATTGTACCTTCGTTATCGTTCATATTACCTACATTTGATCTCGTATTTATCCTAATTAGAGAGAAATCCGGAAAGATAATATGCCTCGCCTTGATTATCTATTAGCGACTATCAGTGGCTTAATCACGCGGTAGGGATTTTTTAAGACATGTTAAAGATGTCTTCCCACGTACATTTTTCGTAACAAACCACTGTAAAAACGTAAGTAAATAGCTCACTACACTTTAACTGAACGTTAGCTTTGAAAATAAAACTGTAAAAATATGTATCACGTCTACCGCTTTTTGCCGCGGTTCCGAGTCTGTATAATGACGGCAAGAGTCGACGCGGGCAGCTCACAGAGCAGCGCCGCAGAGCGGCAAAAGTAAACGCTGTTTGAAACATTCGACCCGACACTTTCACTTTGTAGTCTAAAAGCTTTGAATGAACGTATTCCCGAGCAATTTTTTTGTACCTATCACACATATATAGGCAAGTACAAACGTGCAATGTTAAAATAAGTAATTTTTGCCTGTTTTTATATTTTCCGCTTGAAATTTCGTGGGCAGGAACCTTTAATAATCACATTACGGAGGCTTAGGGGTTACCTGCACACCTAAAATCACAAATACGTATTACGATTCATATACACACTTGGTGTGTATAAATTACGTATCCACTATGAGAGAGGATTCGTTCACAAACTTGCTCTACATGCGGGTTGTGTTCATAACGCGCTGGATACTTGAAGAATAATGTGCTAATTGTAGCTCCGCCCGCCCCTTTCCCGTTTCGCTCTCTATCTCTCGCTCACTTTTCCTTTCCTTCCCTCTCGCTATCCTTCTTTTCTTAAGATCTCTCGTCTCTCATCTCTCTCCCTCGATAAATAAATAAGATAAAATATATATATATATATATAATATATATAGTATATATATATATTATAGTTATAATATATATTGTGACTGCGGATCGCGTCGTGCGTACGTACGTGCGCGTGCATGAGCGTATTTCCATGCGTGTGTGCGTGTGCGTGTGCGTGTGCGTGTGCGTGGGCGTGTGCGCTGTGCGTGTGCGTGTGTGCGTGTGCGTGTGCGTGTGCGTGTGCGTGTGCGTGTGCGTGTTGCGCGTGAGTGCTTGCATTGCAAGTGTAAAAACAGAGAGATAGTGAGTGAGCTGACTGAAGAGAAAGAGAGAGAGAGAGAGAGGAGAGAGAGAGAGAGAGAGAGAGAGAGAGAGAGAGGTAGAGCGTTTCATCATATGCTGTGGTTGAACGATACTCACCGGGTGCTCGAGAATAGCTCATATATAGAAGGCAGCGGCGGCAGAAGAGAGTTGTGGAATGGGCGCCGTGAAACACGATATAGGAGGCGTGCGTACAAACGGAATTAATAAGAAACTGAAATCTCGTATTTCGCAATGCGCGAGATTTGCTCGTTCAACTATAATAGTCGTGATCAGTTCGATGGGGCATTGCGCCCCAGTTGGAACTAAAATCCTTGACAAACTAATGCCTAACCGTCACGTGTATATTCGTGTATATATATATATATATATACGTGTATGTGTGTGCGTATATATATATATATATATATATATATAAATATATATAATTGGTATCTGGCAGCAAGTACAATATATTATTATTTCTGCTGTCTATAAATGTCTATCTCGCCCAGTGTAAACACGCGACAGTTTCTGTACTCCGCTTTGGAGAATACAGAAAGAAGGCCAGATCATTAGCGGACTAGTATAGGCGTTTGATGGTTTTATTAGAGGCGAGAGACATAAATGAGAAAGCATAGTTACGTTGAAAAAGAGAGGCAAAGCTTTGATGAGTGGACAAAAAGAAATAGAACTTTGTAGTGTGCGGTAAAAACCGATGGAAGGTTAGCGGCCTTAGTAGGTAAGAACGGGGCGTTCCTGGTTGATGCGTGAAAGATAGAACTTTGGTAGGCTAGGAGTGAAGTCCGAAGCTTTATTGCGTGCATGCATAATAATAAGTAATAATAATAATAATAATAATGCGTGCATGCATAATAATAATAATAATAATAATAATGCGTAATGTATAAGTCAATGAAGGCGAGAACGATAGTTCGTAAGAAATGCGTGCTTACACTTACTTTCCTGCGACTTGCGATAGATCTCCCTCAATATGGCGGAGTAGGACACAATGATGACCAACAGCGGCAGTCCGTAACCGGCCACCATCGTAAACACGTTGTATGCATTCGCATGCAATGCTGACGGGAAGAAGTTGAAGGTGACACACTGTGTGTACGAGGGTACGTTCGGATGTGTTTCCACATGAAAGATTATACACTGCGGATGCAAGAAAAAATTCAGATTAAATTAGTGCTTTGACGAGAGATACATCTTGGAAGCACACACTATGGGTACGTTAGAAACTGTGCAGTAATAACCACAATATTATCAGGTGTGAATAATAGAGATAATTAGTAGATAAATCATAAGATAATGAGTGATAATTCGTGATTTTTAGTGATAATTAGTGATTTTTAGTGATATTTTACTCTATTATTCACTCCTGATATTATGGTAGCATCAACAACTTACATATGCATCGGACAACCAAATTAAAAGCGCGAATATTCACGAAATACAAATACTTACAGAAGTGAATAATAATAGATTATTCTATTATTATTCACTCCTGATATTTAAAAACTAATTTCTATGAAAAACACCGATGAAAACCTGAAAAGTCAACGACGTTTTTCAATTCAGAGCGAGGGTTAGACAAACGCATATTTACATTCCCCACCAGTCACTTACGGCGGCCATCGATCAAAGAGATTATGCTGACGCTTAATGATACAGGATGAATGAAATGGAATCGTTGAGTAGCTCAGTAAGGCAAAGGTTCCACGGAATGCTTACATATCTCACGCTGTTCTCTTAACAGCTGGAGCTTACGACGCCATGTGCTACTTTCGCATGCATCAAACGGAAATATAGAAATATTGCTATATAGGAAAAGTAATTACAAGGGCTGTCATATAGATTTGTTTTCAACGCCGTCGACGTCTTCGACAACATGACAACTGTACTGTTAGTGGCAATATACCAAAGGGAGCACAATATTAATCTCACTTTAGCCAGGTATACCGAGACACTGTCTCAAGAGGCGCAAACATTAATGGAATTGATAAGTGTATATATTGTGGTGGCGGTGGCGGTGGCGGTTGCGGTGGCGGTTGCGGTTGCGGTTGCGGTTGCGGTTGCGGTGGCGGTGGCGGTGGCGGTGGCGGTGGCGTGGTTGTGGCGGTGACGGTGGCGGTGGCGGTGGCGGCGGTGGTGGCGGCGGTGGTGGCGGTGGCGGTGGCGGTGGCGGTGGCGGTGGCGGTGATGGTGGCGGTGGCGATGGCGATTAGTGGTGGAGGAGGTGATAATTAAGGCGTAGCGACAGTGGTGACGGTGGTAGTGGTAGTGCTGCTCCTAGTTGCGACTGATGTTCACATAAAGACCCAGTAAAGATAAATAGTGGCCTATATCACATCGCGTACCACATAAGGTGTACAATTAATATACTACTGCACAGACAAGAAACCGCTTAACACATAACATCTGTAGAGAGCTGAGGTACTATCAATAATGAATACGTAACCATACATACCTGAACGATCCACCTAAACAGTATTCCCCTGTGCAATTAGTTTCAAGGCCCAACGATGCGCATGATTGTTATATATATATATATATATATATATATATATATATATATATATATATATAATATATATAGTATATATA
>NW_014577066.1:1047722-1052638 GCF_000485595.1 Priapulus caudatus | reverse complement strand
GTACTAGTACTAGTAAGAAGTATAGTATACTACTAAGTACTTATTATTAAATTTAAACTTAACCTTACTTACTTATACTTACTATTAGTTATATATATATATATATATATATATATATATATATATATACATATGTATATCAGAAGTGAATAATAATTGATCTATTATTATTCACTCCTGTATGGCATATGCGAATATTACTGTCAAACAACAGGTGAGATACTAGCTGCACGATAACTGACCACAACCTTTCAAAATGTAATATGTGTCAGAAATCATACATCTATCACAAACATTGTATCGTAGCGATATTGCAACAATGTTTTTGACAACTGTCCGCAGTATCCTAGCCAGCAGTAACTGTAAGAGCGAGCTATGAAGGAAAGCAGGAACGGATGTTGGGTTTGAATGCTAATTGCGTGTACGAGTGTTCTCGGGCTAGCATAATGTGTAATATAGTCGTGTGTCTCCTGACGTATGAATAAGAGAGTAATCAATTATAATAATATAATATATTATAATAATAATAATTGAGTAACTATAAGGGAATATAGGTGCGTGAGACTGACAGCGTGGAGTGAACGGCGGTGGGCTAGATACGAACGCAGAGACATGGTTGCGTGCTAATTTATATCGATCCGCCCCCCCCCTTATATTTCTTTTATATCACGACATTAATGACACTAAAGTTGGAAACGCTCCTAATGGAGCATCACCCCTGCTTTCCTTCATTGCGTTTTATTCGAAATCAATAAAAGCAGCTGCTCCATGCCCCCATGGGGTTTACGGTCTTGCCTCACCTTCATGCTGCCTATTCGTAAGAGCTCCTAATTGCGAACAGATCTCCCGCACCTAGCATATTAAGACGCGTTTCTCTACCATGTCTCTGCGTCCGTATCTAGCCCACCGCCGTTCACTCCACGCTGTCAGTCTCACGTACCTATATTCCCTTGTTGTTACAGTGCGTCAGGAGACACATGACAGTCTATTATGCTAGCCCGAGCACACTCGTACACGCAATTAGCATTCAAACCCAACATCCGTTCCTGCTTTCGGCTAACGCTCCATTAGGAGCGTTCCCAACTTTAATGTCATTAATATCGTGATATAAAAGAGATATCAAGGGGGCGGATCGATATAAAATAGATATCAAGGAGGGGTAAATATAAAATAGATATCAATGGGATATGAAAGTCGGCGCTTCATTCGAGTCTGATCAACGCGAGCTTGAAAGGAAAGCGTTTCTCTTCCAAGTAAAATTTCCCTTCGCTACGCGAGCAAGCGAAATACATAGCGGGGGCATGTTCGCTTCGTGAGTGAGAGAGAGCGAGAGAGAGAGAGAGAGAGAGAGAGAGAGAGAGCGAGAGAGAGAGAGAGCGCGCGCGCTAGAGGTGTGTGTGAGAGAGATATAGCTGTGCGTGTGCGTGTGTGTGTGAAAGAGAGAAAGAGAGCGAGAGAGGACAAATGAAAGGATAGACGGTAGCAGTGCATATATCGTATATTTTCGGCAATCAGCAGTGTCCCGTTACGCAATCATGCGTGTACGCGAGTCGCCGAATCACTGTGTGAGTGGATGTCCGGATGCGTATTTTTTATTTTTTTATTTAGGCTATTATCCATCATATACAATACATAGCATACTTTTACAATAAAATTCTTAATTCATAAAATTGGATAACTATACCAAGGATATATACGCAAACAGCGCAACATGACTAGCGCACTTATTTACATTGTGGTCCTTGTTTTGCTATGCTTTGAATCTAACAATTACACTACTATCCCAGCACTAACTATTGAAATATACAAATTTGTAGTTTTAACCGGTCATACAATGGTACATTCTCATAAAACGATACAAACTTTTCTTATGCCTAATTTCAACCGAATTCTTTTAGCGAAAATCATACTCCTCTTCCTCTATGTTTCTTGCCTTTTCCATCAGACATTTCTTACACATATTACTTAAAACTAGGATATACACAAATTGTCCTAACTTGCTGTGTAAGAGTTCAACCTTCAATTGCAGCTATAAGTAAAAGAGCTCTTTCCCACGGCCCTCCACCCTCGCCGCTATAAAATAACATCTTACCTTCTCCTAGTATTGAAACTAGGCCTTCTATTGACACTGACCTGTTAACACGGAAACCTTCTGCTCATATTACTGGCCAAAATTATTAAGTATTTTAAAACCCTATTGACCTTTAGTTGCATTACCCTAACTACACAGGTATCCAATTTACAGCCCGTTGAACTCTGCTAGCACCTATGTGTGCCTCTAGTACCTAGTTGAGAACAGATATAATTGCTTATTTTACACACGTTGCCACAGCTTAGCCCCTTGTCGCTTTGTGAGGACGCTGTACCATATACTGCCCTTGATAGTTTAATGACATTGAATGTTAGGCCAGAACTCAGTAATCTTTTGAGGCCGTGTCAAATTGACTTTAGCTTTTCTGCGAAAGAAAATTTCAATCTATTAATTACCTTTTTTACAACCTTAACATTCCCCCCCCCCGCCTTTACTCACCATCTCATGAGTCTTCCAAGTCTATTCCTAGATACTTAACTGCTAGTTTGTATGATCAAGTCCACCCCATTACAAACTGGATGGCAGTTTTGGATTATCCCTGAGTTGGTTTAGTTCAAAAATAACTTTCTGTTCTTTCAAGCATGCAAGAATAAATTATTATCACTTGAGCCCATTGGATTAATGCGCCAATTCTCTACTTCAATTCGTCCGGTATAGCCGTAGCCTCTCCCCCGAAACTTACGTAGCGAATCGGTCAGCATATAATAAAAAGCTTGAACGTAACTGCAATTTTCATGTCACTAACAGTAAAATCAGAAATAACAGGAGGAACCCAAAATCGAGCCTGTAGTATCCACATGCAATAGCGCGTCCTTATTAGGAAAGCTACCTCGCTACATCAGTTATTTGGATTCTACCAGAGAGATAAGCCAGCGCCCGCCGCCCCCAACATTTCACAGTCTCCTAATATCCATCCGATTCGTGTTTAGCTTGGCTAGTATAAATTTTATGTCAACGGTATCAAAAGCTGTTTGAAAGTCATCTGAATAAAAGCATTCCAGTTAGATTTCCTCTGCTGCCGACTCATTACGAATAATATCAGTTAGCGATGGATCGGTAAATGCTGTCAGCTTGAGAAATCTGATCTTAAAGCCAGATTGAACTCGAACAGTACAGAGAGATTTCCCATTTAAATATTCTCTATCTTGGTTATGAGGCTATGTCGCCCCCGTCCAAAACTGTGGACATGACACTTAAAATTCACACAGGGCCCTATAGTTTCCGGGTTCTGTTTTGCTATCCTTTTTACATTGCTATGGCAGACCGCTTGCTACCTTCATTCATCAGGGATTTTCCTTGGTATGATATGCATGTTGATTACATGTGCTAAGAGCCTAAGCAATATAACGTTGATCCATTCTTTTAAAATTTGCGCGGAATATTATCTATACCCAATTAGTCCTTACCTGTATTAAATATTTCTTCAGCCACGCCGTAGTACCTCTTTCCTCTCCCACCGTTATAAAAGGTAAATGCCACTTTCATTACGCCTTTGTCCGTATAAAATTGTGCACGAGCGAATTGATGCGTATTGGATACTTGATTACTATTAGTTTTAATAGAACAAACGCTGCGAATACTATAAGGCTGAAGGTTATACTTGATACGAAAACAAGGCAGCAAATGGCGTAGATGCACTATTTTAGTTTGAGACTAGTCGCATGCCCGTTAGTGGCCAGGAACTTCCTGTTGCCCAGAGCCACATTCGTCTCATGATGGAATCGTTAGTCTGTCGTCATTGCGCGTATACAGCTCTAAATATTTAGCTTGCAGCGCACGTCCCAACGGACTAGCGGTGACGTATTAGATACTGGCCGTGACTGAAGAAGTGCTTTGACCGTTTGACAACACACACACACACACACATCACGACACCACACACACACACACGTACACACACACACACACATACACACACACACACACACACACCACACACAACATACACACCACACACACACACACAACACACACGCACACACACACAGACACACACACAACACACGACACACACATCATACACACATACTTACATACACATACACACAGTACACCACCACCACCACACATCTCACACACCACACACACCAAACCGCGCCACACAGCACACACCACGACAACACACACACACACACACACACACACACACACATCACACAACACACACACACAAACACGGCCGCGCGCGCGCGCATAAAACACACACACACACACACACCACATACACACACACGGCACACACGCACGCCACACACACACACACACGACACAACACACACACATCATACACGACATACACACATACATACATACACATACACACATACACACACACACACATCACACACCACACACACACAAGAACGCGCGCACACACACACACAACACACACACACACACGCACGCACGCCACGCACGCCACGGCGCGCCGCGCGCATAAACACACGACACACACACACACAGCACACACACACACACACACACACACACACACACAGCGCGCGCGCGAGCGCGCGCGCGAACTACACAGACCAGATATTTCCTACACACGCTATGATAACACTCTGGCGGCGCGCAAACACACGGCACGACGCACACCCCCCAACACTACTCCTACAAACACTGTCGTGACCCTAAACCCATTACACAGCGACTGCACATTATTCAGGACATTCGCACACGAGCATACTACGAACACGCACGCCACACGCGCACACGACACGCCACGTACAACACACACACTACCAACACGACCACACACACGACACGACGACCACACACTATCACACCACACACACACACCACACAATAGCATCCGAACTAA
>NW_014577066.1:1043078-1047697 GCF_000485595.1 Priapulus caudatus | reverse complement strand
TAGGCTAAACACAAGCACCGTGAGCGATCGAAAACACAGCGGCGGCGGCGAGACGAGGCATATATCGCGCGCGGTCGCCTTTTCGCAGCCGCGCCGTCAACCTTTCTGCGTAGCCGCGCGCGGTCACCGTTTTCTGTAGCGGCGCGGTCACGTTTCCGGTAGCCGGCGACGTGAGGGGGGGGGGGTGCGTTACTTCGTCGTCGACAGTCGTCGGTTATTTTAGTCGGACGTCATCATCATTCACTCGCCGCCTGACAAAGCTACACACAGCCCGCGAGGCGAGCGGCAAGAAACACGGCGGCGGCGTTCGCAGCGAGCAGAATCGGCCGCGATTTTCGCAGCGTTTTTTGCTCGCTCGCGTGCGAAAAAAGCGTGAACGCGCGGTAAGGGCCGCCGCAGCAACCAGCCGATTTTACAAACGATGAAGACGATGAACGATGAGCGATGAACACGATGTGGTGTGCGCGTTTCATTTGTAGACGTTTTATTGTTATCCGGCGTGATCGTTCCAAAATCAAACATGTTTGATTTTGAAGACGCGACTTATTTGGACGCGGATTGTGTGTGTGCGCGTGACGCTGCAGGAAAATCGTGTTGCCGAAAATATTGAACCACCAATAGTGCTGAACGCTGACCGTGTCACATGAACATTCACCTTGCAGAAATTAATCGCGTAAGTGTTGCGCGCACACTACATCGCTTCATCGCTTCATCGCTTCATCGCTTCATCGTTTGTAAAAATCGGCTGGTGTGCGGCGGCCTTTACGCAAAAGGTGACGGCGCCGACTGCGAAAAAGGCGACCGCGCCGATTCTGCTCGCTCGCCGCCGCCGCCGCCGCCGCCGCCGCCGCCGCCGCCGTGTTTTCGCTCGCCTGCGGTGCGAAAAAGGTCACCGCGCCGGCTACGCAAAAGGTGACGGCGCCGGCTGCGAAAAAGGCGATTCTGCTCGCTCGCCGCCGCCGCCGTATTTTTGCTCGCTCGCGGTGCTGTGAAGCACCCCCGGGCCCCCTGGACCCCCCCCCTGTACACGCCCCTGGTGTGGCGTGTCAGACTTGAGACCTTCCACAGTCTCAAGGAAACCATCAGTGATAGGCAGCGCGATGTGATGTGATGTGCAATTCCGCCGCGAAAATGTTGAATCTTTGTTGACCGGATCCTCGCAGTCGTTGCTGAATCAAACGACTAACGTTTCTACATTGGGAAAGCCGAAGCACTCGGTTACATATCACTGGGTGCCACAATCGCAAACCATTACCCAGCGGCGACTAAACTAAACTAAATTAAACGTCCCCGCATCATCGCGCGCGATTCGACGCGTAAGACCATCACGCCACCGTAACACGCGAACTAATAATCACTACATGCGATTTGTACGCCAGTGCCTATACAGGACAAATAAGTTCGGATAACAGATCACTTCGCTATACCGTAGACTGTCTAACGAGCGTCGTCCTCACGGTGGCGACCCCTGGTGTACAAAATATGCGAAAGCTCGGTTCTCGGGGCGATGCAAATTGTTGAGGAACAACCCGCGAGTGTCAGCGTTAGCTTCTGTAGTAACGCGAGTGTAAGCTCACTCACAACCTCCGATGTGTCTGCGCACACTCACCGCAGTGACCGCACACGCCAGCTATATTATTACACCATCCGTATACACTATGCAGCTGTAACGGAGCTGGTTTCACCATAGCTTATTAATTACCTCCGCCAAGGGGTTGGCAGGAGGTTATGTTTTAATCGGCGTGCGTTTGTTGGTTTGTGGGTTTCTTTGTGTACAGCCTATTATATATATATATATATATATACACGACAAGGCTGCGCATTTTCTATACGTGTTGATATGCAGTCTCGACTCAATCCTTTAAAGCGTACCGAGTAGACTAGGAATGTGATGAATGGGCCATTTCTAGCTGAGAGGGAACGTACTCGTCGGGACTTTTGTGTCGCTAGGCGTCTATTCACTATATCAAGAGCGTGTAAAGAAGGTCCTTCTTTAGACGCTCTTGACTATATGTAAAGAACGAAGAGGCGTCGCCATTACCGACGGTAGGTGAATGGCGTGCTTAAATGTGTTATTTAACCGCAAACTGCAGTGATCCGAGCACTCAGAACAACATCGATTGAATCGAAAAGAGTATGTGTAAAAGCAGCAGCTGATCGCTCGTTCACGAGCAGGCGTCTAAGAGGGACGAGAGTAGTTGAGTTTAGTGAAGTCGCTATGTCCGCTAAAGTTACATACAATCAGAAGTGAATAATAATATATTTTATTATCTATTGATATCTATGAATAATCTATGAATAATCTATAAATAATCTATATACATCTATGAATAATCTGTTATTATTCACGCCTGATATAATGTATTATATCACACGCTGTCACGCACACACGCCTGCACGCACGAATGTGCGTTCGCACGTTCGTGCACGTTCGCACACTCGATTACATCCGCGCACGTATATACACGCACGCATATGCACCCACGCACGCCTGTGAGCATATTCGCGCATCCGCACGCGAGCATACACGCACGGATACGCACCCGGATGTACACACGCGCTCAAGCACGCGCGCAGGCGTCTAGCGAAATCCCGCAAACCTGTACCAGAAACAGCTATGCGTAGTAAGGTATATGGGGGCGACGCTTAGAGCAAGAATGCGAGGTCGCATTCCGCACTGATAATAACCGACGATGCTGTTGAAATATCGTCGGCCATTCATTCCCGCCATCTAATTGCAGGTCACATCGCTCGGCGCATTCAGTTGCGTGCATTTGACAGAGCAACGCGACGTCGAAACGTGATTAAACGCGCGGGAATCGCTTAATGAAGCCAAGCAGCGATCGTCTGCTTGCACGCGGACCAATTCTTTCCCGGGTTCGTGACCGAAGCACTGCATATATATATCGTCTTATAATGCGCGAATGTATGCGATTTCCAGCACTGAGCAGCGGATATCCTGAGCGCTTGAGATTTTGCTCTAATAACGAGTAGGATTTATGTTTAATGACGTCGCGTACTTCCTCGCTACATGCTCGCACGCTCGGCATCCTCGTCGCCGTGTGGAAATGACTCGAGCGCGTGATTGAACCTTCCGCAACACTACGGAAATTGCCGCATACCTGAAAAAACTATAGTATGACGCCGAACGTGCTTATCAATGTTATCTGGCTCACATATCACTACAAAGCTCTAAAACGAGCCAGATTTTTTATCTGTCGACAATATTGCCAAGCGATTAACTCGTAACTGCGAATTAATAAAGTCAATCACCGAATCGCCAACGCCGGACATAGATATTGCAAGGTTCCACTCTTCATCTGTGCTATCGCCCGAGGGCTGAGTTCGTGGATGCTGGCATGGTGAGAATTTATACAATTCGTACAAGTTAAGTACCGGACCCCGGCATGTCTGTAAGCCAGACAAAACGATTCGCGACACGTTGCCTCGGTAGCTTTTGCAATAGTGTCATTAGAGTAATACTGCGAGTGGAGTGTGAAAGCGCGCTCGATAGGAAAGTATACGGGACGATTTACAACGATCACGATCACGATTTACAACGTTAGTGTTATCATTGACAGCATTTATCGCTACAGAGCAGTATAATTATAATAGAACAATGCCAGTGGAACCTTCAGCTGGTAATTGGTAAATAATCCAGGCCAGGTGTCTCTAGTACGAGATACCAGTACCTGGTCCCAGGTACTTGGCTAAGTTAATCACCGGCATTCATTCTACATGTTTTATTATTGTTATATTGAGATTAGCTCTCGAGTGCTATAGCCCTTCGTTGCCACCACGCATTTTTTTAATAATATATTTTCATTAACGTTTTCTTAAATATGTCTTATTTTTAGACGAAAGAAAGAGACTCAAGGTTGACGCTGTAATATGCATGTGAACACGCCGTCAAAGCTCAAAGGAAAAACGTGCACACGCACGCACGCACGCACGCACCCATACACGTGGACGTGCATACGCACGCACGCACGCATGCACACACGTGTACATCCACACGCACGCACACACGTGTACCTGCACACGCACACACGCACGCATGCACGTACATGCATGACCACACGCACACGCACGCACACACGTGCACGTTTACACGCACGCACACACGCACGCATGCACGCATGTGTACGTACACACGCACATACGTGTACGTGCAAACGCACGCACGCATGTCTACGTGCACACGCACGCTCGCACGTACATGCGCACGCATGCACGCACCTGTACGTGCATACGCACGCACGCAAGCACACACGTACGCATACACACACGTGTACATCCACACGCACGCACACACGTGTACCTGCACACGCACACACGCACGCATGCACGTACATGTATGACCACATGCACACGCACGCACACACGTGCACGTTTACACGCACGCACACACGCACGCATGCACGCATGTGTACGTACACACGCACATACGTGTACGTGCAAACGCACGCACGCATGTGTACGTGCACACGCACGCCCGCACGTACATACGCACGCATGCACGCACCTGTACGTGCATACGCACGCACGCAAGCACACACGTACGCATGCACGCAAGCACACACGTACGCATGCACGCACGGGTACGTACACACGCACCC
>NW_014577066.1:1014938-1039031 GCF_000485595.1 Priapulus caudatus | reverse complement strand
ATATAATGGCTTTATTTTTACACACTTGCAGCTTAGCCCTTGTGCGCTTTGTGAGACTGCTGTACCATATACTGCTTGCATAGTTAAAATGACATTGAATTAGGGCAGAAACTAGTAATCTTTTGCATGCCGTGTCTAAATACTTAGCTTTTCTGGAAAGAAATTTCAATCTATTATTAACCTTTTTTACAACCTTAATTCCCGTTACCTCACCACTCATGGAGTCTTCCAAGTCTATTCCTAGATACTTAACTGTATTTGTATGTGCAATTGCCACCCCATTACAACTGATGTCCAGTTTTGGATTATTCCTGAGTTTGTGTTTAGTTCCAAAAATAATACTTTCTGTTTTTCCAAGATGCAAGAATAAATTATTATCATTGAGCCATTTATTAATGGCCAATTCTCTACTTAATTCTTCCTGTATAGCCTGTACCTCTCCCCCTGAAACTACTACCGAATCGTCAGCATATAATAAAAGCTTGACGTTAACTGCCTTTGTCATGTCACTAACATAAATCAGAAATAACAGAGGACCCAAAATCGAGCCTTGTAGTATTCCACATGCAATAGGGTCCTTATTAGAGAAAGTACCTCCTACATCAGTTATTTGGATTCTACCAGAGAGATAAGCACCGAACCATTTCACAGTCCTAATATCCATTCCGATCGTGTTTAGCTTGGCTAGTATAATTTTATGGTCAACGGTATCAAAAGCTTTTTGAAGATCTAATAAAAGCATTCCAGTTAGATTTCCTTTGTCCGACTCATTACGAATAATATCAGTTAGATGGATTAAACTTGTGTCAGTTGAGAAATCTGATCTTAAAGCCAGATTGGAACTCGAACAGTAAGGAATTTCCCATTAAATATTTCTCTACTTGGTTATAGGCTATTCGCTCCAAAACTTTGGACATGACACTTAAAATTGACACAGGCCTATAGTTTCCGGGTTCTGTTTTGCTATCCTTTTTCATGTATCGGAATGACCCTTGCTGCCTTCATGTCATCAGGGATTTTTCCTTGGATGAATGACATGATGATTACATGTGTAAGAGCTAAGCAAATAACGTTTGATCCATCATTTATAAATTTTGCGGGAATATTATCTAACCCAATATCCTTACCTGTATTAATATTTTTCAGCACCCGTAGTACCTCTTCCTCTCCCACCGTTATAAAAGTAAATGCATTTTCTATTACGCCTTTGTCCCTATAATAATTGTGCACAGCGAATTGAGGTATTAGTACTATTACTATTAGTTTTAATAACAACGCTGGAATACTATAAGCTGAAGGTTATACTTGATACAAAACAAGGCAGAAATGCGTAGATGACTATTTTATTTGAGACTAGTCCATGCCCGTTAGGTGGTCAGAACTTCTGTGTAGACCACATTGTTCATGATGGAACGTTTAGCTTGTGTCATTGGCGTATGAAGGCTAGAATATTTAGCTGCAAGGGCACTTCCCCAGCGGCTAGCAGTAACGTATAAGAACTGGCCGTGGACTGAAGAAGTGTTTGGACGCGTGACACACACACAGCAGACCCACAGCAGCACACAACACACACACACACACACACGACACACACCACAACACATACACACAACACAACAGCACACACGACCACACACAGCCACAGTAACCCACATCACACCATCGCACACCACACACACCGCACGCACAGACACCACACACCCACACACAGCACACACACAGCACACATACCACACCTACATACATACACATACACACATACACCACACACCACGACCATCAGGCACACCACACCAACAACACGGCGCAGCAACACGCCACAGCACACAGCCCGCCAACCACACACCACCGAGGCACACACACCACGTACCCACAACACACGCGCGCGCGGCGCCATAAAACACACCACACACACACCACAGCATACACCACGCAACAGCGCACACCACGCACCGCACACACACACACACGACCCGCAACACACACACACACACATACACCACAATACACACATACATACATACACATACAATCACATACACCACCACCACACGATCACACACACACACCACAAAGCGCGCGCACACACACACCACACACACACACAGCACGCACGGACCACGCACGCACGCACGCCGCAGCGCGCGCGCGCCATAACACAGACACACACACACACACCACACACACACACACACACCGCACACCACAGCGCCGCGCGGCTGCGCGCGCGATACACAAACACATACACAACACCACGCGCGCGCATAACACACACACACACACCACACACCACGACACACACACAGCAACTCGCATACACAAACCCATACACGACACGCAACATATAGAAGCACACACGATACACTACACGCACGCACACGCACACGCACACGCAACACACACACACACACCACAGCACACACAACACACACCACACCACACACACGCCACACACACACACACACACACACACAGCACACAACACAACACACCACACATGCACGACACACACAAACACACGAACCTTACTGCCAAATCAGGAGTTTCTTGACAGCGGGCGACTTTCTTGGCGGGCGGTATCTTGTCGATGCTTATTATCATATTATATATATAGCTTTGGTGGGCATTAGCTGAGGCACTTTGTTATAAGCAATTTTTAACCAATGCAAAAAAATGTAAAACATGTATAGAAATGTTCTCTGGTTAGATTAGATAGCTTAGATTAGATTAGATTAGCTTAGATTAGATTAGATTAGATTAGATAGCTTAGATTAGATTAGATTAGCTTAGATTAGATTAGATTAGATTAGCTTAGATTAGATTAGCTTAGATTAGATTAGCTTAGATTAGATTTAGCTTAGATTCTCTGTAGATGGAGCGACTTAGAAAATCTTAGATGGAGCCGCCTTTGGCTATACATTGTTTTTCACTTGGCCATTGTGTTTTCGTGTTGTGTGACGTTGCACCGCGCTTGGGCAAAAATTTCCCACTTTTTGAATGTTTTTGAACGTGGAATGGAAAAAAAATGAAACTGTTAAAAAAAAATTGCCCATGCAACGTGTCATGAACTGTAGAATGTTCCGACCAAGTTGGATCCGTTGAGCGGTGCGGAAACGTATTATAGCCCGGACACACACACACAGCCAACAGCACACACACACACACACACACACACAACCACACACACACACCAAAAAATCCCCAATTTAAGTATAGATATACGTAATGTTCGGCTCAGTTTTTAGTAGATGGTACAAGATTATCCAATGATGGATGTCAGCTGTGTATATTGACGTTAGTCAGCACAGGCCGGTCCGGGGTGATACTCCATTAGGAGTGTTCGCTAACTTTAATGTCATTAACTGGTCATAATACAACATATATATAAGTATATGTGATAGTCATATATTAGTTTGTGGTTTAAATGTCATTAGGTAGGGTTAGGTTAGGGTTAGGGTTAGCGATTATACAATCAATTGAATCATTTAATAATTAATCATTAATGATATCGCAAAGTTGGGAAGCACCTAATCGGAGCGTTACCTTACTTGGGCACCATCTACGTACTGTACGCATCGTCGTAAAAAAGTGCAGGCGTCTACGCTGTGTGGCTTGCTTACAAAATGTATAGGCAGTCCCGGGTGAGTTCTAGAAGCGCTCGCCAATATGAACACTGTCCACCTAGCGCACACGAACCACGATGCGGCCCGCGACGGTGAGACGCTTTCTTATTAAGTCAGCGTTCGGCTGCTTAATAATGTGATTCACTGGCGGCCTATGACATTCTTCTTCATACGCCCGCTAGAAGAGCGCCCGCAAGTCTAATTTGCAGTCAACGTCTCCCTGTGACTGCTAAGAACGTCGCGTGACAACTCATCGGCTGCGCCATTATACGTGTTGGCGGCGCGACAATCGGAGACGTTCGAAATCGCGCGGAGCGAGATATACCAAGAGCGTCTAAAAGAAGGCTTTTATACGCTCTTGATATATACTAATAATTACAGCTTCTGCATGGCCGCAGCTGGCTGGACGACTACTATACGTGGCGGCGGCTGTTAGCGCTTGTTTCATCATAAAATGGATGCTCGTATAACCTTGGGCCTACTGCTGGTAGGTTTCTCCGTACGATGGCCATATAGGCGATAAAATAGCCTATATACGGAAGCCGGCCTAAGTGCCGGCGCGGTCACGTTTTGGCGTTAAGGCCGCGCGCGTCACCTTTTTCGCAGCCGCGACGTTACGTCTCTTTCGGCAGCCGGCGACGTCACATTTTTCGTTGTCGTCCGTCGTCAATTTTAGTCGACGTCGGTCATCGATTACTTGCCGCTGACAAGATAAAACACAGCACCGTGAGGGCGATCGAAAACACAGGCGCGGCGCGAGCGAGCAATAATCGGCGCGGGTCGCCTTTTCGCAGGCGCGCGCCGTCACCTTTTGCGTAAGCGCGGCGCGGTCACGTTTTCGTAGGCCGGCGCGGTCAGCGTTTTCGTAGCCGCGGCGGTCACTGTTTTTCGCAGGCGCGGCGACGTGACGTTGATTCGTCGTCGACGTCGTCGTTATTTTTAGTCGATCGTCATCATGCATTACTCGCCTGACAAGGCTAACACACAGCACCCGCGAGCGAGCGTAAACACGGCGGCGCGTCGAGCGAGCAGAATCGGCGCCGTTTTTCGGCAGCCGTTTTTTTTTTTTTTTTGGCTCGCTCGCGTGCGAAAAAAGTGAACGCGCCGGTTAAGCCGCCGCACACGGCAGCCGATTTTTAGCAAAAAACGATAGAAGCGATGAAGGCGATGAAGGTGATGAAACGATTGTAGTGTGCCGTTCATTTGTAGACGATTTTTATTGTTATCCGGGTGATCGTTCCAAAGATCAAAACCATGTTTGATTTTGAACCGATTATTTGGACGCGATTTGTGGGGTGTGCCGTGACCTCAGGACAATGCGTGTGCGATAAATATTGAACCGCGCCAATAGCTGAACGTGACGCGTGTCACAATGACATTCACCTTGCATAAAAAAAAAAAAAAAAAAAAAAAAAAAAAAAAAAAAAAAAATTACTCGTCAGTGTGCGCCGCACACCTACATCGCTCATCGCTTCATCGCTTCATGCGGGGCTGCAATCGCTTCATCGTTTGTCCAAATCGCTGTGTGCGGCGGCGCTTTACGCAAACGGTACGCGCCGACTGCGAAAAAGGCGAACCGCGCCGATCTGGCTCGCCGCGCGCCGCCGCGCGCCGCCGCCGCCGCCGTGTTTTCGCTCGCACTGCGTGGGCGAAAAGGTCACCGCGCCGGCTACGCAAAGTGACGGCGGCCGGGCTGGCGAAAAAGGCGATTCTGCTCGCTCGCCGCCGCCGCGTATTTTTTGCCTCGGCTCGCGGTGCTGTGAAGCACCGCGCCCGGGCCCGCCTGGACCGGCCCCCCTGTACACGCCCCTGGGTGGCAGTGTCAGACGTTGAGACCTCCACAGTCTCAAGGAAACGCATCAGTGATAGCAGCGCGATGTGATTGATGTGGCAATTCCCGCGCGAAAATGTTGATCTTTGTGACGCGGATACTCGGGGCAGTCGTTGCTGAATCAAAGCGACTACACACGTTTTTCTAACATTGGAAAGCCGAAGCACTGCGGTTACATTATGCACTGGGTGCCACAATCGCAAACCATTACCCAGCGGCGACCTAACTAAACTAAATTAAACGTCCCGCGCATCTGCGCGCGCGATTCGACGCGTAAGACGCATCAGCCACGTAACACGCGAAGCTAATATCACTACATCGATTTGTACCGCAGTGCCTATACAGGACAAATAAGTTTCGGATAACAGATCACTTACGCTATAGCCGTAGAGCTGTCTAACGACGTCGTCTCACGGTGGCGACCCTGGTGTACAAAATATGCGAAGCTCGGTTCTCGGGGCGATGCAAAATCTGTTGAGGAAGCAAACCACGCGCGAGTGTCAGCGTTCGCTTCTGTAGTAACGCGAGGTGTAAGACTCCACCACAACCTCGCGAATGTGTCTGGCACACTCACCGCAGTGACGCGCACACGCCCCAGCTAATATTATTACAACCATCCGTATACACTATGGCAGCTGTAACGGAGCTGGATTTTCACCATAGCTTATTAATTACCTCCGCCAAGGGTGCAGGAGGTTATGTTTAATCGGCGGTGGCGTTTGTTGGTTTGTGGGTTTCTTTGGTGAACAGCCTACCTGAAAAGTTATGGTGGATTGTCATAAAATTTTCAGATAGGTCAGAAATGGCTAACTTAGAACTGATTAGATTTTGGTGTGATCGCGATCGCAAATTAATTAAAATTAATTAATTAATTAATTAATTAATAACATTTTCAGGATAGGTCAGAAATGGGGTAACTTAGAATTGATTACATATGGTGTGATCCGGATCGTCAGATAATTAATTAATTAATTAATAAAATTTTTCGAGGATACGTCAGAAATCGGTAACTTGATTTGGTAGTACTGAGTAGAATTGATTAGCATTTGGTCGTAGTATTGAACTATATGCTGAAGTATTGATCTTGACCAACAGCGCGTGCTAGCAACCAAAGGCGATTAAATACTGCACGCACAGGGAGCTCGCAAAGCCCATCAGAGATAGCGGCCAGCTGACGACGCGGACATAGAAGAACGCGCTTTCCAAGCTTTTCAAGTCTTCAAGCTCAACACAGCTTTAACAAAAAGGGGTGAGTGAAACAAATTCTTGTGTCGGCATAGATAGATTTCGTTATTAAAGAAGCTTTGAATGAGGTTTACAAGGCGTACTTACTTTAGCGTAAATATTAAATGCACTTTTCCTACCTATTTAAACTCTACTGTAACTACCTATAATATCGCTTCCACTGCCCCTACCACCCTCACCATCCTATTGTTTTATTACGTTTAAGCCATAACGGATTTCAAGTGTCTAGCGTCACGAATTTCCTGAAAATTTATAGTTGAAACCCTTATTTTGTAATTTTTTTCACATCAAAAGTTAGTACTAACGTAGTAAATATATCCTAAAGCTCTCAACCTGATATAAAATGTTTTACGTTTGGTTAAATTTGCAAAAATCTTGAGCGCTTTGAATTAGTGTTACCTAAACACTACTTACACATACTGGCGTGCACTCGGTGCTGCACTGGTTGTGTGGTAGATGTCATCGTGATTTTGTATGGTGCACAGTGGTGACGCAAACAGTTCTGTTTTGATTTGTGTGGCCTTATAGAATATACAATATAAGAAAAATAATAATATATGTTCATCGTGTATTATGTTTGAAAAAATTATTATTAAAACTGGCGAAATGGTTATTTGTTTTTTAATTTTCTGCCACAAAAATGTTTGTGACATCCCTATCAGGATCGATCAGAAGCTCAGATAAACTAAACGATATAACAATGTTGGGGCAGACCAGTTGCAATCGAAAGAACGAAAGAAAAAAGCAGAAAGAAGATTATATGAGAATCCGCTTAAGTTTACAAGAATTTTCATGGGCTGCCACAAATAATTTGCAATGCCTCGTTTAGCGCGCCAATCGTTCGCTATATCGGATAGCTGCGTCTGGCCCACAACAATAATTTCGAATTCATGGCGTTGTTGTTAAATCGAACGTTTGGTTACATCACAAGAATGCACGGCTTAAATTAGGGAGTATAAAGAAGGTATATGAGCATGAAAAGTAATAGAAAACGCATAATTGTATTTCATACATTTTATTTTGTACAAATAACAGCACAAATATACTACTTGCTGGTGGCTTCGAAATTCGTGACGTAAGACAGTTTTAACCATAGAAACGATGGCACGTGTTTTATTGAAGCAGTTAAGCCCATCACTTGACAGTGTGGTAACGCACGAGCTTAGGCTCATAGCGCACGAGTTTCGCAATTGCGTCGAGAATGCAAAAATTTTCGGGAAACAACTGCAGGAAGGCGTTAGCGTAGGTACATGAGGACAGTTAGTTCTCAATGGCGAATCGCGACCATACCGCACAGCAGGTCACTTCCGCTTATGAATGCGCGCGTATAACCAATCACTCGACGTTCATAGTGACAAAGCGCGTAAGCGTGACGTCATCCACGTTGATAGTATGGCGTTAACCGGCAACGCCATGCTGGCCGATATTCGACGTATCCGAGATTACAGCTTACGCCACTAATACATACGGGATCTGAGTGTACTGTTTAGATGAAGCGGTTTTGCATTAAGACTGGCCGGAGCGTGTTAGCAGAGACTGCGGATTTCTGTAAGTGGGCAGATAAAGCAAACTTGCAATCGTCTCGAAGGAACAGCGGTTAGAAGTAAAAGGGAAGGTCCACCATACGCGCATTAAAAATAGGCAGAGTTACATCTAAAAATTTTTTGTACCCGCCGGGTTTGTTATAATATCAAGGGGTTACCATCAGCAGGTGCTTATAGTGCGCAGATTTTCTCAAGCCATACAAAAGCAAGGGTGCGATTTTGAAAATGCATGTCTGTCGTAGAAATAGTGTTATTCCTATATTTTGGTCGCAAAGCAAGGCGCAGATCGCTACCAACCACTCAGTGTAGCAGCGTACAACGCTACCAGATGGAGCGACCCTTTTTGAGACGAATACATTGTGAATGTCAGTAAGTGGAAATTGTTAGTGGGAAACAACATGTTCTAGTCCAGCTATCGGCAGCACTCAAGATCTGCCGTCGTTATCCACGACTGCAGGTAGTATCAGCTGTGTATCGGGTGACAAAGAATGGAACGATACATTGCGTAGTTAAGAATGCATCAGCTGCACGCGTTCACTTGCCGCGTAAGGCAACTTTAGCGATTATAGAGAAACTGACGACGCGTAGTATAAAGTCTGTCGCGCTAAGGGAACGTACGGTTCCATTAGGCACTACGGGCGATGGAGCACAGCGTCGAGCGATTAAGGCAATTAGGCTAGGTGGTATAGCCACTTGCATCGACATGAAGATAGAAATGTGAAACCTGCTAACACGCAGAAGCAGGATGTGAATAAGACGCGGCAAGACAAGGTTGGCGCGCAAGACACTGCGAGAACACGGGATATACTCCCTAGACACGCTAACACGGTTCGCGGAGCGGATGATGAAACGGACAGCGTTAGTAGTGAGAATTGGGAACTTGAAGACTTACTGAGTTACTCCCATTAGCAGAACTTAGAGATTCACCTGGGCGAGGCGAATCTGCGGTTTAACTTTACACGGTACAAGCTAGTCCAAGAGGAAGGTTGTTTCCGGGGGACTGTGTTTGAACGAAGCAGGCAGAGCAGTGTAACAGTGAAATAGCAGAACAGCGGAATGCGCCGCAGGGGAGCGCATGCAGCGAGTAGTAAGTTGACGATCGTAGCGGTCGTAGGCGATCGAAGTAACGGCGGGGGATTCGCCCCCCTAATAGCTGGGTATTCCCCACGACGAGGGAGGGATGGATCGGGGACCTGCTATTCCCAGACTCACAAACTCGTCGAGCAGAGTTTTAGCCGCCGATCTCGCGCCGTCGTGTACCGGAACGGGTAGCGACGGGAGAGATTATGTGTGTTTTAATTGAGGGACGGGGTGATTCGAAAGGACTACACAAAATACACAGAAAGTTATTCTAAATTCCGTTATCCACCATCCATCCTCATACACAGTCAGCCTTACCGCCTATTGTATTCACGTTATACCCAAAGTGCATATTATGATATATCAAAGCTAACAATACGAAACAAAAATTTCGAATGATTCATTGCCGACATACGATTGTTTCACAAGCCTACAGAACTGCACGTGTTATTGTTGTCGGACTATTCAGCGATCTAAACGCAGCAGTCGTGATTTACGCGAATAGGTGCGCTCGGCACACGCGTAGACGCAAGGACGAAGTTTAATGGAAATTGTATGTATGGTTAACCGCGGTCATATATTCTCGTACTCTGTGTTTAATAGAGTAAAACGGTATATATGTACGTTGTAACGTAAACGATGAGTAGAATTTAGTCTACATATACGTATGGAAAAGAGTTTAGAGTTAAGGACTTATATTTCATGTAGAGATAGCTATAGTTGACATACTGAGTGCAGAAGGCACTACACCGATAATAACGACTAATGATTAGCCGAGGAAATTTAGTTCCAGGAGTCGGGCAAGGAGTATCTTATAACGTCAGAGCGACATCATCGCCTGCAGCTCTCAACGCTCCATGTACCAGCCGTTGGACCCAGCGGGATGGACAAACCACACATCAACGTGGTGGAAGCCGGCGAGATCAGCAGGTCGACGAATGCCGCAGCATCTGAATATTCTCACAATTCGGACGTTTAAGTGCCAATAACCGCTGATCACGGTGTGTAACTCGCGCTTAACGAAGCCCAAATGCTCGACTCGGATAGGACGCTATGATACAGCATTGTCACTATTCTATAATATTTACGTTTACTGGGTGTTTGGTTTATAAATGTCTAATTGTCTAATGACAAGCCGATTAAATTGCCGGTTTAATCGACTGGAATATGGTGAAGGTAAAGGGACTCGAATCAAAGGAATATTAATCTAAGGCTCGCGTAGAAAGATTGTAATATTGGAACATTGTAAGCGCCAGATGCCACGCGCGGCGGCATGCGCGCGAATATGATCATATATGTTTTTTAAATATAGACGTTAAAGTAGAATAGAGCTGACAAAATAACGTGCCACACCCGCGCGCAGTAAACGTTTCGTTACACCTGCATGCGCGATACCGCGTTGCAAAACCGCACTAGATCCCACCATTGTTGATCGGGGCGACCAACAGTTCATTTAGGGGGAGTAGTGTAACGGAGCTGGTTTCACCATAGCTTATTAATTACTGTTAGTTTGGGCATGAAGCCGTGCGGGTCGCGTTGGCGACAAGCCAGGGAGAAATAGATGAGATATTCGGTGCGCGCGATGCAGCGTGAGGGTAATAGCAGAAGCAATAAGGTAGCTAACGACGTCAACAGGTGGGTTGGAGTGCAGCATAATCTGTTATAACCCGCAGCCGGCGCACGTCGTGACGAGGGAGGTCGAGCAACAAGTTCGGGTACATTTAAGAGCGCCAAGGAAGAGGAGGAGGAGGCACTTCCTCTCCATTTGTTTGACTGTCATTCACGTGTAGTTATACGCATCCAGACTTACGTTACTGCTCTTTACTTGTTGTTGCATTATGACCAATACAGCTGTTTGTGGTACGTTACTTTACTAGTTCGTGTTTACTTCTTGTCTTACGCTGTTGCTATGCTTCACTCCTACGGCTCTTTCCCCACACCCTAGAAGTACGAGGTTACACAGCCATCAGCTAACAACATACGCCAGCTATATTATTACACCATCCGTATACAGCCATCAGCTAACAACATACGCCAGTTTAGCTCTAGTACTATAGCCCGCGTACAGTTGCCGCAGGCCTGCGGCAACTGGACGCGGGCTATAGTACTAGAGCTAACGCCAGCTATATTATTACCCCCCTTAGTATACAGCCATCAGCTAATAACACACGCTTCCTTCCCAAGTAGCTCCTCCTTTAGGCTGGAAACAGTAGCTTCTTTTTCGTGCAGCTTCTGTTGGAAGCTGCTCAGGGAGGCTTTCTTTCGGCTCATCATTTCCTCTAAAAAACAGTGCTCCTCGAGAACCTCTTGCATGTCGCGCAGCGTCGGCTTCTGACGGTCGCCGCCACTGTGTGGCACCACCTCATTAGCCGATTCGTCTGCACTTGACAAGGATTGATCGCTCTCATAATACAGGCAAGAGGTAGCGGAGGTGGTGGATGTGACGCTCTCTGCATCCGAAACTGCCTCCGCGTCACGCATGCCTGTCACCACCTTACGCTTATTGCCTTTCTTCTTTGTCCTCTAAAACTTCGCCAGCAGCTCACGACCGGTTGCCAACTTTCGTTTTCGCTCCTCGTGTTCCATCTCTAACACTGTCCTCTGAAACTTCGCCAGCAGCTCAAGACCGGCTGCCAACTTTTGTTTTCGCTCCTCGTGCTCCATCTCTAACACTCTCCTCTAAAAGTTCGCCAGCAGCTTACGACCGGCTGCCAACTTTCGTTTTCGCTCCTCGTGTTCCATCTGTAACACTCTCCTCTGAAACTTTGCCAGCAGCTCACGACTGGCTGCCAACTTTCGTTTTCGCTCTTCGTGTTCCATCTTTAACACGCCATATCTTCTTCTCTCCTCCTTCCACTACTGCGCGGACAAATGGTGTATGTTTGGTCCCATCCAACGCCCTGCATCTTCAACTCAGCCCCGACTGTCTGGCGTGTCGTTCGTCGTCTCGCCATCACGTCGCAATCCTGGTCACGGCACCAGTGTAACGGATTTCATATTTCTCTCTACATAACGGACTACTTGAGCAATACCATTGGCCGTGGTATAGGTCCGGTTGCCGTTGTGTCGCGCACTCTGACAGGGCCGTTACCACCCCGTCCTTTACAGTTTCGATCACAAGGATCGTGACGAGGCAGAGGCAGCCAAACACGCGAACTAATAATCACTACGTGCGATTTGAACGCCAGCGCCTATGCAGGGCAAATAAGTTTGGATAACAGATCACTTCGCTATACCGTTGACTGTCTAACGAGCGTCGTCCTCACGGTGGCGACCCCTGGTGTACAAAATATGCGAAAGCTTGGTTTGCGGGGCGATGCAAATTGTTGAGGAACAACCCGCGAGTGTCAGCGTTAGCTTCTGTAGTAATGCGAGTGTAAGCTCACTCACAACCTCCGATGTGTCTGCGCACACTCACCGCAGTAACCGCACACGCCAGCTATATTATTACACCATCCGTATACAGCCATCACGCCAGCTATATTATTACACCATCCGTATACAGCCATCAGCTAACAACATACGCCAGCTATATTATTACACCATCCGCTAACAACACACGCCAGCTATATTATTACACCCCTTAGTATACAGCCATCAGCTAATAACACACGCCAGCTATATTATTACACCTACACACACACACACACACACACACACACACACACACACACACACACACACACACACACAGAAAATCCCCAATTTATAGTAAGATATACGTAATTGTTCGGCAGTTTTAGTAGAGGTACAAGATTATCCAATGGATGGATGTCAGGCTGTGTATATTGACGTTAGTCACACAGGCCGGTCGGGGGTGATACTCCATTAGGAGTGTTCCTAACTTTAATGTCATTAATGGTCATAATAACATATATATATATATATGGTGATAGTCATATATTAGTTTGTGGTTTAATGTCATTTAGGTTAGGGTTAGGGTTAGGGTTAGGGTTAGGATTATCAATCATTAATCATTAATAATTAATAATTAATGATATCAAAGTTGGGAACACTCCTAATGGAGCGTTAGCCTACTTGGTGCACCATCTACGTACTGTACGCATCGTCGTACAAAAGTGCAGCGTCTACGCTGTGTGGCTGCTACAAAATGTATAGGCAGTCCACGGTGAAGTTCTAGAAGCGTCGCCAATAGAACATGTCCAACTAGCGCACACAACCACGATGCGGCCTCGCGACGGTGAGACGCTTTCTTATTAAGTCAGCGTTCGGCTGCTAAATAATTGATTCAGCTGCGCTATCAATTCTTCTCAATAGCGCCCGCTAAGAAGAGCGCCCGCAAGTCTAATTTGCAGTCACGTCTCCCTGTGACGTAAGACGTGCGTGACAATCATCGCTGCGCCATTAACGTCGTTGCGGCGCGACATCGGAGACGTCGAAATCGCGAGCGAGATAATACCAAGAGCGTATAAAGAAGGCTTCTTTATACGCTCTTGATAATACTAATAATTACAGCTTCTGCATGGCCCAGCTGAGCCTGACGACTACTATACGTGCGGCAGCTGTTAGCGCTTGTTTTCATCATAAAATGGATGCTCGTATAACCTTGGCCTAACCCTGGTAGGTTTTCTCGGTACGATGGCATCATAGGCGATAATAGCCTATATTACGGAAGCCGCCTAGTGCCGGCGCGGTCACGTTTTTCGTAGCCGGCGCGGTCACCTTTTTCGCAGCCGGCGACGTTACGTTCTTTCGCAGCCGGCGACGTCACATTTTTCGTTGTCGTCGTCGTCATTTTAGTCGACGTCGTCATCATTACTTGCCCTGACAAGGCTAAAACACAGCACCGTGAGCGATCGAAAACACAGCGGCGGCGGCGAGCGAGCATAATCGGCGCGGTCGCCTTTTTCGCAGCCGGCGCCGTCACCTTTTGCGTAGCCGGCGCGGTCACGTTTTTCGTAGCCGGCGCGGTCACGTTTTTCGTAGCCGGCGCGGTCACGTTTTTCGCAGCCGGCGACGTGACGTTATTCGTCGTCGACGTCGTCGTTATATTTAGTCGACGTCATCATCATTACTCGCCCTGACAAGGCTAACACACAGCACCGCGAGCGAGCGAAAACACGGCGGCGGCGTCGAGCGAGCAGAATCGGCGCCGTTTTTCGCAGCCGTTTTTTTGCTCGCTCGCGGTGCGAAAAAGGTGAACGCGCCGGTTAAGGCCGCCGCACACCAGCCGATTTTTACAAACGATGAAGCGATGAAGCGATGAAGCGATGAAACGATTGTAGGTGTGCGCGTTCATTTGTAGACGATTTTATTGTTATCGGGGGATCGTTCCAAAATCAAACATGTTTGATTTTGAACCGATTATTTTGGACGCGATTTTGTGGTGTGCCGCGTGACCTCAGGAAAATCTGTGCTGCGATAAATATTGAACAGACCAATAGCTGAACGTGACCGTGTCACATGACATTCACCTTGCAGAAAATTATCGTAGCGTGTGCGCCGCACACCTACACTCGCTTCATCGCTTCATCGCTTCATCGCCTCATCGCTTCATCGTTTGTAAAAATCGCGTGTGTGCGGCGGCCTTTACGCAAAGGTGACGGCGCCGACTGCGAAAAAGGCGACGCGCCGATTCTGCTCGCTCGCCGCCGCCGCCGCCGCCGCCGCCGCCGCCGTGTTTTCCGCTCGCCTGCGTGCGAAAAGGTCACCGCGCCCGGCTACGCAAAAGTGACGGCGCCGGCTGCCGAAAAAGGCGATTCTGCTGCGCTCGCCGCCGCCGCCGTATTATTTTGCTCGCTCGCGTGCTGTGAAGCACCCGCGGGCCCCTGGACCCCCCCCTGTACACGCCCCTGGTGTGGCGTGTCAGACTTGAGACCTTCCACAAGTCTCAAGGAAACCATCAGTGATAGGCAGCGCGATGTGATGTGATGTGCAATTCGCCGCGAAAATGTTGAATCTTTGTGACCGGATCCTCGCAGTCCGTTGCTGAATCAAACGGACTAACGTTTCTACATTGGGAAAGCCGAAGCACTCGGTTACATATCACTGGGTGCCACAATCGCAAACCATTACCCAGCGCGACTAAACTAAACTAAATTAACGTCCCGCATCATCGCTGCGCGCGCATTCGACGCGTAAGACCATCACGCCACCGTAACACGCGAACTAATAATCACTACATCGATTGTACCCAGCTGCCTATACAGGACAAATAAGTTTGGATAACAGATCACTTCGCTTACCGTGGACTGTCTAACGAGCGTCGTCCTCACGGTGGCCACCTGGTGTACAAAATATGCGAAAGCTCGGTTCTCGGGGCGATGCAAATTGTTGAGGAACAACCGCGAGTGTCAGCGTTAGCTTCTGTAGTAACGCGAGTGTAGCTCACCACAACCTCCGATGTGTCTGCGCACACTCACCGCGAGTGACCGGCACACGCCAGCTATATTATTACACCATCCGTATACACTATGCAGCTGTAACGGACTGGTTTCACCATAGCTTTATTAATTACCTCCGCCAAGGGGTTGGCAGGAGGTTATGTTTTAATCGGCGTGCGTTTGTTGGTTTGTGGGTTTCTTTGTGTACAGCCTACCTGAAAAAGTTATGTGCGGATTGTCATAAAATTTTCAGATAGTCAGAAATGGCTAACTTAGAACTGATTGATTTGTGGATCCGGATCCAATTAATTAAAATTAATAATTAATTAATAATAAACATTTCAGGATAGTCAGAAATGGGGTAACTTAGAATTGATACATATTGGTGGTGATCCGGATCAATTAATTAATTAATTAATTAATAAAATTTTCAGGATACGTCAGAAATCGGGTAACTTGATTTGGTAGTACTGAGTAGAATTGATTACATTTTGGTCGTAGTATGATCTATATGCTGAAGTATTGATCTCTGACCAACAGCCGTCGCCTAGCAACCAAAGGCGATAAATAACTGCACGCAAGGGAGCTAGCAAGCATCAGAGATACGGCCAGCTGACGACCGGGACATAGAGAACGCGCTTCAAACTTTTCAAGCTCAAGCTCAACACAGCTTTAACAAAAAGGGTGAGTGAAACAAATTCTTGTGTCGGCATAGATAGATTTCGTATTAAAGAAGCTTTGAAAGGTACAAGCGTACTACTTAGCGAAATATTAAAGCACTTTTCCCTACCTATATAACTCTACTAACTACCTATATACCTCCACTGCCCCTCCACCACCCTCAACATCCTATTGTTTTATTACGTTAGCCATAACGGATTTAAAGTGTCTACGTCACGAATTTCCTGAAATTTATAGTTGAAAACCTTATTTTGTATTTTTTCACATCAAAAGTTAGTACTACACGTTACTAAATTATCCTAAAGCTCTCACCTGATATAAATGTTTTACGTTTGGTTAAATTTGCAAAAATCTGACGATTTGAATTAGTGTTACCTAACACTATGTTACACAATACTGGCGTCACTCGGTGCTGCACTGGTTGCTGTGGGCGATGTCATCGTGATTTGTGTATGGTGCCAAAGTGGTGACCAAACAGTTTCTGTGTTGATTTGTTTGGCCTATATAGAATATACAATATAAGAAAAATAATAATATATGTTCATAGTGTATTATGTTTGAAAAATTATTATTAAAACTGCGCAAATGTTATTTGTTTTTTAATTTTCTGCCAACAAAAATGTTTGTGACATCCCTTCAGGATCGATCAGAAGCTCAGATAAACTAAACGATACAACAATGTGGGCAGACCAGTGCATCGAAAGAACGAAGAGAAAAAAGCAGAAAGAAGCATTATATGAGAAACTCCGCTTAAGTTTACAAGGAATTTTCATGGCTGCCACAAAATTATTGCCAATGCCTCGTTTACGGCACAATGTTCGCTATTATCGGCCTAGCTGCGTCTGGGCCCACACAATAATTTTCGAATTCATGGCGGTTGTTGTTAAATCGAACGTTTGGTTACATCAGAATGCACCGGCAAATTAGGAGTATAAAGAAGGTATATGAGCATGAAAAGTAAATAGAAAACGCTAATTGTATTTCATACATTTTATTTTGTACAAATAACACACAAATATATCTTGCTGTCTGTGCTCGAAATTCGTGACGTAAGACAGTTTTAACCATAGAAACGATGGCACGTGTTTTATTGAAGCAGTTAAGCCCATCACTTGACAGTGTGGTACACAGCTTAGCTCATAGCGCACGAGTTTCGCAATTGCGTCGAGAAATGCCAAAATTTTCGGGAAACAACTGCAGGAACGTTACGTAGGTTACATAGGACAGTTACGTTCTCATGGCGAATCGCGACCATACCGAACACAGCGGTCACTTCCGTTATGAATGCCGACGTATACGCAATCATCACGTTCATAGTGACAAAGCCGGTTAAGCGTACGTCATCCACGGTTGATAGATCGTTAACCGCAACGCCATGCTGCGATATTCGAGTATCCGAGATTACACTTACGCCACTAATACATACGGGATCTGAGTGTACTGTTTTAGATGAAGCGGTTTGGCAAAGACTGCCGGAGCGTGTTACAGAGACTGCGGATTTCTGTAGTGCAGATAAAGCAAACTTGCAATCGGTCTCAGGACAGCGGTTAGAAGTAAAAGGAAAGGTCACCATACCCATTAAAATAGGCAGAGTTACATCTAAATGTACCGTGTATAATATCAAGGGGTTACCATCACAGGTGCTTATAGTCGCAGATTTTCTCAAGCATACAAAAGCAAGGGTCGATTTTGAAAATGCATGTCTGTCGGTAGGAAATAGTTATTCCTATATTTTGGGTCGCAAAGCAAGGCGCAGATCGCTACCACCACTCAGTGTAGCAGCGGTACAACGCCTACAGATGGAGCGAGCCTTTTGAGACGATACATTGTGAATGTCGAGTAAGTGGGAAATTGTTAGTGGGAACAAATGTTCTAGTCCAGCTATCGGCAGCACTCAAGATCTGCCGTCGTTATCCACGACTGCAGTAGTATCAGCTGTGTATCGGTGACAAAGAATGGAACGATACATGTGCGTAGTTAAGAATGCATCAGCTGGCACGCGTTCACTTGCCGCGTAAGGCAACTTTAGCGATTATAGAGAAACTGACGACGCGTAGTATAAAGTCTGTCCGCGCTAAGGAACGTACGGTTCCATTAGGCACTACGGGCGATGGAGCACAGCGTCGAGCGATTAAGGCAATTAGGCTAGGTGTATAGCGCACTTGCATCGACATGAAGATAGAAATGTGAAACCTGCTAACACGCAGAAGCAGGATGTGAATAAGACGCCGGCCAAGACAAGGTTGGCGCGCAGACACTGCGAGAACACGGGATATTACTGTCCCTAGACCACGCTAACACGGTCGCGGAGCGGATGATGAAACGGACAGCGTTATATGCGAATTGGAACGTCTGAAGACTTACTGAGTTACTCCCATTAGCAGAACTTAAAGATTCACCTGGGCGAGCGAATCTGCGTGTTAACTTTACACGGCTACAAGCTAGTCCAAGAGGAAAGTTGTTTTCCGGGGGATCTGTGTTTGAACGAAGCAGCGCAGAGCAGTGTAACAGTGAAATAGCAGAAACAGCGGATGCGCCGCAGGGGAGCGCATGCAGCGAGTAGTAAGTGACGCATCGTAGCGGTCGTAGCGATCGAAGTAACGGCGGGGGGATTCGCCCCTAATAGCTGGGTATTCCCCACGCACTGAGGAGGGATGGATCGGGACCTGCTATTCCCAGACTCACAAACTCGTCGAGTCAGAGTTTTAGCCGCCGATCTCGCGCCGTCGTGTACCGGACGGGTAGCGACGGGGAGAGATTATAGTGTGTTTTTAATTGAGGGACGGCCGTGATTCGAAAGGACTACACAAAATACACAGAAAGTTATTCTAAATTCCGTTATCCACCATCCATCCTCATACACAGTCAGCCTACCGCCTAATGTATTCACGTTATACCCAAGTGCATATTATGATATTATCAAGCTAACAATACGAAAACAAAAATTTCCCGAATAGATTCATTGCCGACATACGATTGTTTCACAAGCCTACAGAACTGCACGTGTTATTGTTGTCGCACTATCAGCGATCTAACGCCATGCAGTCGTGATTTACGCGAAAGGTGCGCTCGGCACACGCGCAGACGCAAGGACGAAGTTTAATGGAAATTGTATGTATGGTTAACCGCGGTCATATATTCTCGTACTCTGTTTGTTTAATATGAGTAAAACGGTATATATGTACTTGTAACGTAAACGATGAGTAGAATTTAGTCTACATATACTATGGAAAAGAGTTTAGAGTTAAGGACTTATATTTCATGTAGAGATAGCTATAGTTGACATACTGAGTGCAGAAGCACTACACCGATAATAACGACTAATGATTAGCGCCGAGGAAATTTAGTTCCCAGGAGTCGGGCAAGGAGTATCTTATAACGTCAGGGCGACATCATCGCCTGCCAGCTGCTCAACCGCTCCATGTACCAGCCGTTGGAGCCAGCGGATGGACAAACCACACATCAAACGTGGTGGAAGCCGGCGAGATCAGCAGTCGACGAATGCCGCAGCATCTGAATATTCTCACACAATTCGGACGTTTAAGTGCCAATAACCGCCTGATCACGGTGTGTAACTCTGCGCTTAACGAAGCCCAAATGCTCGACTCGGATAGGACGCTATGATACAGCATTGTCACTATTCTATAATATTTACGTTTACTGGTGTGTTTGTTTATAAATGTCTAATTGTCTAATGACAAGCCGATTAAATTGCGGTTTAATCGACTGGAATATGGTGAAGGTAAAGGGACTCGAATCAAAGGAATATTAATCTAAGGCTCGCGTAGAAAGATTGTAATATTGGAACATTGTAGCGCCAGATGCCACGCGCGGCGGCATGCGCGCGAATATGATCATATATGTGTTTTTAAATATAGACGTTAAAGTAGAATAGAGCTGACAAAATAAACGTGCGCGCCACAGCCGCGCGCAAGTAAAGTTTCGTTACACCTGCATGCGCCGATACCCGCGTTGCAAAACCGCACTAGATCCCACCATTGTTGATCGGGGCGACAACAGTTCTTTAGGCGGAGTAGTGTAAGCGAGCTGGTTTCACCATAGCTTATTAATTACTGTTATTTGGGCATGAAGCCGTGCGGCGTCGCGTTGGCGACAAGCCAGGGAAAATAGATGAGATATTCGCGTGGGCGCGCATGCAGCGTGAGGGTAATAGCAGAAGCATAAGGTAGCTAAACGACGTCAACAGGTGGGCCGGAGTGCAGCATAAATCTGTTATACCCGCAGCCGGCGCACGTCGTGACGAGGAGGTCGAGCAAGCAAGTTCGGGTACATTAAGAGGCGCCAAGGAAGAGGAGGAGGAGGCACTTCCTCTCCATTTGTTTGACTGTCATTCACGTGTAGTTAACGCATCCAGACTTACGTTACTGCTCTTTACTGTTGTTGTCATATGGCAATAGCAGGCTGTTTGTGGTACGTTACTTTACTAGTTCGTGTTTACTTCTTGTCATTTACGCTGTTTGCTATGCTTCACTCCTACGGCTCTTTCCCCACACCGCTAGAGTTACGAGGTACACACGCCATCAGCGCTTAACAACATACGCCAGCTATATTATTACACATCCGTATACAGGCCATCAAGCTAACAACATACGCCAGTTTAGCTCTGAGTACTATAGCCCGCGTACAGTTTGCCGAGGCCTGCGGGCAACTAGGACGCCGGCTATAGTACTAGAGCTACGCCAGCTATATTATTACCCCCTTAGTATACAGCCATCAGGCCTAATGAACACACGCCTTCGCTTCCCAAGTAGCTCCTCCTTTTAGGCGCTGGAAACAGTAGCTTCCTTTTCGCCTGGGCAGCTTTGTGTGGAAGCTCGCACTCAGAGGCTTTCTTTCGGCTCATCCCATTTCCTCTAAAAAACAGTGCTGCCTCGAGAACCCTCTTGGCGATGGTCGCGCAGCGGTCGGCTTCTGAGCCGTCGCCGCCACTGTGCTGGCCACCACCTCATTTAGCGATTCGTCTGCACTTGAAAGAGATTGATCGCTCTTCATAATAGCAGCAAGAGGTAGCGGAGGTGCGTGGATTGTGACGCTCTCTGCATCCGAAACTGCCTGCCGCGTCACGCATGCCTGTCACACCTTACGTTATTGCCTTTCTTCATTTTGTCCTCTAAAACTTCCCAGCAGCTCACGGACCCGGTTCGCCAACTTTCGCTTTTCGCCTCCTCGCTGTTCTCATCTCTAACACTGTCTCTGAAACTTCGGCCCAGCAGCTCAGACCGGCTGCCAACTTTTGTTTTCGCCTCCCCTCGTGCCTCCATCTCTAACACTCTCCTCTAAAAGTTCGCCAGGGGCTAGGCTTACGAACCGGCCTGCCACACTTTCGTTTTCGCTCCTCGTGTTCCCATCATGTTAACACTCTCCTCTGAAACCTTTGCCAGCAGCTCACGAACTGCTGCCAACTTTCGTTTTGCTCTTCGGTGTTCATACTTTTAACACACGCCATACTTTATTCTCTCCTCCTTCCACTACTGCGCGGACAAATGCGTGTATGTTTGGTCCATCCAACGCCTGCATCTTCAACTCAGCCCCGACTGTCTGCGTGTCGTTCGCTCGTCTCGCCATCACGTCGCAATCCTGGTCACGGCACCAGTGTACGCGATTTCCTATTTCTCTTACATAACGGATGCTACTTGGAGCAATACCATTGGCCGTGTATAGGTCCGGTTGCCGTTGTGTCGCGCACTCTGACAGGCCGTTACCACCCCGTCCTTTACAGTTTCGGATCACAAGGATCGTGACGAAGCAGAGGGCAGCCAAACACGCGAACTAATAATCACTACGTGCGATTTGAACGCCAGCGCCTATGCAGGGCCAATAGAAGTTTGGATAACATGATCACTTCCGCTATACCGTTAGACTGTCCTAACGAGCGTTTCGTCCCTCACGGTCGGTGGCGACCCCTGGGTGTACAAAATATGCGGAAAGCGTTAGGTTTGCGGGCCGATGCAAATTGTGAGGAACAACCCGCGAGTGTCGCGTTAGCTTCTCCGCCGTAGTTAATGCCGAGTGTAAGGCTCACTCACACTCCGATGGTCTGCGCACACTCACGCAGTAACGCGCACACGCCCAGTATTATTTTACACCATCCGTATACAGCCATCACGCCAGCTATATTATTACACCATCGCGTATACTAAGCCAATCATCGCTAACAAACATCTACGCCAGCTATATTATCTACACCATCCGCCTAACAACACGACGCCAGCCTATATTATTTTACACCCCTTAGTATACAGCCATTCACGCTAATAACACACGCCAGCTATAATTATTACCCCCTTAGTATACAGCCATTTAGCTCTAATAACACACGCCACTGCCTATATTTATTGCACCACTCGTATACAGCCATCAGCTAATAACATACGCCAGCTATATTATATTAACCACCATTCCGTTATACCAGCCATTTCATGCCTAAGCAACATACGCCAGCTATATTATTACCCCATTCCGTATACAGCCACTCACGCTAATAAACACAGCAGTCAGCTATATTATTAACCCATCCGTATACATGCCAGCCATCAGCTAACAACACACCCGCCAGCTATAGGGTTATTACACCCCTTTGGTATACGCAGCAATAGCTAAATAACACACGCCAGCTGATATTATTAACACCACTCGTATACAGCATCAGCTAAACACCAGCATACGCCAGCTATTATTATGGCACCCCTTAGTATACAGCTATCAGCCTATGAACACACGCCAGCTATTTATTTATTATTACACCATCACCCGTCTTATACCAGACATCAGCTAACAACATTACGCCAGCCTATATTATGACATCCCCTCAGATTACAGCATCAGCTAATAACACAGACACACTATAGCTAAACTAATACACTATAGGTCTAGGCCTATATTCATCGGAATGTCTCAGTCTGACACTATCACCAAAACACGCTGGTACGTACCTAGTTACCCCTACAGTTATACATTTCCGGCCACACTCACTGCACTAGCTACTGTACGCGCATATGCAAGATCTGCATGAGATTCACACCATCGCCGAACACTCCTAGCAGTAATGCACTATGCGCACGATTCAATAATCGGCGACGCATTTCTAACAACCACATGCTGCTACCATACACCTTCCGGCCCGGGCGTGTCTCATTTTTCGCGCCGTTTTCGCCTATTGTTTTTACCATCTCCGAACTGTTTATCTGCGGAAGGGCGTCACACAAATGCGTCCCATTTGCCCGCAGACATCCCCCACTTAGCGCCATCCTCTCTGGGGTGAGATAAAACTATAACGGCTTATAAACTGTAACACCCACTACAGAACACGCACGCATCCACATAAGCGATATCTGCCCTAAATACTTACAATTAACTTATTTACGTGCGCTACCCTTATTGTATAAAAAAAAAATGGCTTTGTGTACATCTTTTGAAGCAATTAGTAAACTCACAGGTAAAATCAACGATTAAATAGGCGGGCGATGGCCTACCGCATTCGTGTTACGTCGGATCTTGGTCGCTGTGTCTGCAGCCCCATTCGCTAACTGGTATGACCGGACGCGTAGCCACTGCGCATATGTTTTGTTAATGGCAATGCGTTCCTACACGTTCGTGGTAAAAAAATTATTCTTCTTTCGTCAGTTATACTGGCGGTGAACATATCGTCGTACACATTCACTCAAACATGGCCGGACAACAGTCTGAAAGCACTGGTTGATGCGAGCGGACATGGAAAAACACGC
>NW_014577066.1:1009495-1014927 GCF_000485595.1 Priapulus caudatus | reverse complement strand
TACACCATCCGTATACAGCCATCAGCTAACAACATACGCCAGCTATATTATTACCCCCTCAGTAGTCCGTATACAGCCATCAGCTAATAACACACGCCAGCTATATTATTACACCATCCGTATACATGCAGCCATCAGCTAACAACACACGCCAGCTATATTATGACACCCCTTAGTATACAGCTATCAGCTAATAACACACGCCAGCTATATTAATTATTACACCATCCGTATACAGACATCAGCTAACAACATACGCCAGCTATATTATGACACCCCTCAGTATACAGCCATCAGCTAATAACACAGAACACTAATAGTAATACTAATACACTATAGTCTAGGCCTATATCATGGATGTCTCAGTCTGACATATCCCAAACACGCTGGTAACGTACCTATTTACCCCTACAGTATACATTTCGGCCACACTACTACTAGCTACTGTACGCGCACTATGAAGATCTGCATGAGATCACACATCCCGAACACTCTACAGTAATGCACATGCACGATTAATATCGGACGCATTCTAAAACACAGCTGCTCTACCATAACCTCCGGCCGGCGTGTCTCATTTTCGCGCCGTTTTCGCCTATTGTTTTTACCATCTCGAACTGTCATCGCGGAAGGGTACACACAAATGGTTCATTGCGAGACACCCCCACTAGCGCCATCTCTCGTGAGATAAAACTATAAACGGTATAAACTGTAACACCCACTACAGAAACGCACGATCCTAAAAGCGAATCTGCTACAATACTATAATTACTTACTTTTAGGTATTTTATAAAAAAAAAAATGTTTTTGTAATTTTTGAAGCAATAGTAAATCCAGTAAAATCAACGATTTAAAAGGGGGCGTGGCCTAATTGTGACGTGGATTTGGGAATCTGTGCTGAGCTTTGTAATGGATGACCGGACGCGTAGCCACTGCGCATATGTTTTGTTAAGGCAAATGCGCTTTCCAACACGTTTGTGTAAAAAATATTTTTCGTCAGTTATACTGGCGTGAACATATCGGTCGTACAATTCACTCAACATGGCCGGACAACAGTCTGAAAGCACTGTTGAGCGAGCGGACATGGGCGCGACTAGCTTCAGGTGTGCCTCTCGCGTCCGCCGTACGACTTCAAAACGAAAGAGCCTCTCATCTTGACGAATGCAGCAAGCATTCTAATTTTTTAATCTACTTTTTGTCAGTGTCCACGCGTCTTACATGCTAGATATAAAGATATAATAATAATAAACTAAAACGTCCGTACACGTTCTCTAAAGATCTACTTCTTTCTTTCATTGTTAGTTAGGTACCTTAAGGGGTGGACACACTAGGCGATTTTTCATGCGATCGAGCCGGGCGACCGAGCCGGCCGGCTCGATCGCATGAAAAATCGCGTAGTGTGTCCAGTGAGTCGCGGTCGATTTTCGAGTCGGCCGGCCGAGTCGCCGATTCAAACATGTTTGATAATTATTTGAGCCGGCCGGCTGCAATCGCCTAGTGTGCCCTGGTCTGCGATTGAGCCGGCCGATTGTACAATTCATCAGCCGGCTCGATCGCATGAAAAATCGAGTAGTGTGTCCACAGCTTTAGGAAACCGATGCGGATCGCCGTAAACGCTCACCGCAACCTTTTTACGCTGTTTCAATCCACTATAGCGGTAACTATGGTTTGAGCAAAGCGAGTGAGAACACCTTTTTACGATGTTTTCAATTTCAGTTAGTCGAGCATGCTCTGCATTATTCTTTACAACGTAGATGTCATCTTCAAATCTGCACTGAACAAAGGCAAAGGTTTTTCTTTGCGCGTGTGTGGGTGCGTGTGGGCGTCTGGAGGGCCGTGTGCGCGTGTTCGTTTGAAGTCGACACCTACATTGTGCAAACAGACTGAGAGTATTTCCGACGATCACAAAAGAAAATTGTTAAAAGGTGGATTCGCCCGCCTAACCCGTCAAGCTATACTTACTCTTAGGCTAAACGTTCTCAAGATGAGTGGCGTGAAACATCGTTAAAGTGCAGGGGTTCGCAGTGCATCTGATATATGCAGGTACGGTGCAGATAAAAACCACTGCGACTACTAAATACACGATGAGACTATAGTCTTTGCCCTTTAATTGGCTTACCTTTGTTATGATTAGTTAATGACTTGGATTAATAATGTCTAATTTTTTTTTTTTTTTAGCTAAAAGTTACTATTTAATTAAAAATTTCGAATTACTAATAACAATTTATAATTACAATTAATTATTGATACAAATAATAATAACGCGGCTCTAGTCAAATTCAGTAAAATTAGATCAACGCAGAATTTTTTGCCAGCATTGTTTCTGTTATTAGATTTTTCACAGTCTTGTACACTGTGAACAAGCGTGAGTAACAAGCGTGAGTACACGCACGCAAGCAGGCACACACGCACGTACACACATACGCATTGCCGCTAGTTCTAAATTTAGGCTGTTTTACGAGCCTAATTTAACCTCACCATGCGCGTGCGAAATTATGTCATACCAGGCACGTGTTAACCATTGCGTAAGTGATTGACAATTTTGATAGATAAATTACCAATTTTGCTTCTGGGCTAAGGTCATCATGTTCATGTTGTCAGCTAGAGTTTGGATTAGTGATGCGCGCAGGGAGTTGAAATCAAGATTTATCACTGACATCGTGTCTACTAGAGTGCAAACGCCATTTGTTAGATCTAACGTCATGTTATATACGGCATGGCATTTCAGCAAAAATTCAAAACCAGCTGCTGAACATGCATGTAATCAGACGTAGATAATAGGGAATTCCCTATTATCTATTTTTGATGTAATACGCCTTGTTTTTAAGATATTGGCAATTTATATAATGAGCATAACGACGTTATATCAGGAGTCTATCAATATTGATAGACTCTTGATTATATGAACGAAGCGTCGGATGCTAGGTTCACACAACCTCCCAGCAAACGCTTCCCTGTGTAATACTAGTAGGCCCTCCGACCTACTCTAGGCAATAAACAGTGTCATAGGTTTAATATTTGAGCAGTAATTTAACGGCTGCGTGTTTTTCTAGCCTACTGTAATCACACCCCAGCGCCTAGCATAAATAGCTATATTCATTTAGCTACAATGTACAATGTGTTTTAGCTGATTACAAATTTGAAATCAGATTTGATCAAATTTGATTTGATCAAATTTGATTACAGATTTGAAATCAAGATACTACGTTCAATGCAGTTAATCTTTTATTCGAAAACCTTTGTGCTCTTAGACTCAACAGTAGTGAATAATAGATAGTAGCTAATAAGACCTCAATGAGAAACATATCGTATATGCTCTATGTTGCACGCATTGTTTCACTCTATGAATTAGAGCATCCATAGCAATAGCTTCAGGTGATCATAATTACTAGAAAACTAGCATGACCCGATGTATATATATTGAATTACTAATCGTAGTTGGCGGTTGAACAAGACACACGACCGCTGTCACATATTGTAAAGCAGCTCGATTGTTACACATTCCCATGTACGTCGATTCACGTAATGGGGAAGTGTCTATATTTGATATATTCACATATCCGGTTAACCAGGCGATACAATGTTTTGCAACTAATAACTTGTTTATGTTATCGATATTCATAAACACGTGTACTTTTTCACGTTACCTTTACAAGACACGACATTTGGGGGAAATTGCGAGAAAACGTAAACCACAGAAATAGATTCGAAACTAATAAAATTTGAAATGTGCACTTTCTCGACTTTGGCAAACGAAATCAAATCGTCATGTTGCTTTAAAAAGTGTTGTTCTTAAAATATCGCATGTATGTTGTTTCGTCCCTGTCCCCGCAAGCAGCACGATAGATCTCGCGTAACCCAATAAACAAAGCTGGATGGCATTTCTTTTGTGATTAGCATGGCAGATATAAAAGGGTTCAAACAATTACCCATGAGTAATATGAAAATGTTATATTATTATTACGATGTAATAGCTATTCATGTGTTTTAATCAAACGTGGATCTGTCGACGTTCTGAAGACAATCTTCTATCTGTCTCTCATTCTCCCCATCTACTACCTTGATTCTTTATACTTGCTATCCCCACTACCATCTTTATTGGCTACCGTTCTCTCGTCCTAACTTCTCCCTCATCCTCTCCACCTGCCAGCATTATCTTCGTATCTCTATCACCCCTCTTCTGAAAACGTCATCTTTCCTCCCGTCCCACAATCTACTACCTTTATCTTCTACCTCATTCTCATCCAAACTTTATTGCATTTATCTTCTATATCTCTCTACCATCTCCTCTATCACCTTTATCTTTTACATCTTCTTCATCCCCCTCTACCATCGTTATCTTCTACACTTCCGTCCTCCTCCCCATCTGCCGCCTCCATATTATACCTTTCTGTCATTCTTACTCTACCAGGTACCAGATCGTGGATTGGGAATCGTGGATCGTGGATCGTGGATCGTGGATCGGGGATCGTGGATCGGGGATCGTGGATCGGGGATCGGGGATCGTGGATCGGGGATCGTGGATCGTGCATCGGGGATCGTGGATCGTAGATCGGGAATCCTGGATCGGGGATCGTGCATCGGGGATCGTGGATCGGGGATCGTGGATCGGGGATCGTGGATCGTGGATCGGGAATCCTGGATCGGAGATCGTGGATCGGGAATCGTGGATCGGGGATCGTAGATCGGGGATCGTGGATCAGAGATCGTGGATCGGGGATCGGGGATCGTGGATCGGGGATACTTGATCAGAGATCGTGGATCGGGGATCGTGGATCGGGAATCGTGGATCGGGGATCGTGGATCGAGGATCGTGGATCGGGGATCGTGGATCGGGGATCGGGGATCGTGGATTGTGGATCGGGATATCCACGATCTCTATATCTAATCGGTAACTAGTACTAACTACACACATGTGGTCCGATCGTTGGCGTTATATACGATCGCCCCCGCACAGATTAGTCCACGAGGACAGGCTGTGCTCTCACGGTGTAGAGCGTGCGAACAAACAAGCACACGCGCACGCACGCACACACGTGCACACACACACAGGCTAATAATGTGTAATCTAATTAAGGTGTGATTCATAATTATCAGAAGTAGATACTTCTGATAATTATGATAGTATTACACACGGGCGTATGCACACATGCATGCACGCACAACCCGAGGGAGTTCGAGCTAGCACACTGTGTGATATCGTGTGCGTACCTATGGGCGAGCGTGATGGTACTCGCCCCCACCCAACATCCCTCTCTCTATCTCTCTCTCTATCTCTCTCTCTCTCTTTCTCTCTCTCTCTCTTTCTCTCTCTCTCTCTTTCTCTCTCTCTCTCTTTCTCTCTCTCTCTTTCTCTCTCTCTCTCTCTCTCTCTCTCTCTCTTTCTCTCTCTCTCTGTCTATCTCTGTCTGTCTCTTTCTCTCTCTCTCTCG
>NW_014577066.1:997750-1008441 GCF_000485595.1 Priapulus caudatus | reverse complement strand
ACACACACACACACACACACACACACACACACACACACACACACACACACACACGCGCACACACACACACACACACAGTAGCTACGCCTATGAGTATATAATAAAAATGTATTGAATTAAACACCGGTAGTGAGCATGTACTCAGGAATGGGTAGAAATAAAAAATATTGATAACAGTGATATTAGCTAAAATAGTTGACATTTTGTTAAAATTACCCATTTACAAAAGAGAGGAACGAGTCCTGTGTAGCCTTCTATGAAAAATATGGAATCTGTGGTTTCCCGTATATAATATCAGCGAGCCTAGCCTTCTCATCATCCCGATTCCCCGTGTAGATTATTCTTACTGTTGGTCGGCGCTAGTATCGCGCATAAGAACGAAATTTATTTATATATAATTTTGGTGAAATCATACATCTGTAATAAGTATATACTCAGAAGTAGTTCGATATAAAAAAAATCGATTCTACTGACTCACCTCATTAAACACAAGGCGGCAAACCTTTCAAACCTCCTTAAAAGGTGCAATAGATTATATGGTCAGACGTGTCTAGTATATAGAGATCAGTGGTGTCCGTGCGCATGACCACTATCTGATCAAATAATTAATATTTTGTTGACCATTATGCATTTAAAAATAAGTAGAAGGACTTATGTGTGAGTTTCTCTAAAGATTTAATAGCATTGCCTTTTTTGCAACAGGGAGTCAATCGTCTCAACATTCCGATTCCCCGCAACGCTGATTAAAATTTTTTACAATTTGTGTTGCCGTTGGTCGGCGCTACTGTCGCGTGTAAGAAGTAGTGCATGATGCCCAAAGAAGTTATACGTTTTTCATCGGAGCGGTAGCAAACTTAATTTCCCTAGAGGAGCAAAACCACGTGCGGTTAATGTTATGGACAATGGACGGTGGCAGTTCGGCATTGGTTACTGACCATGTATAGCTTCGACGTTGAACTGAGGAGGGGGGGTGCTGACGCCCGGACCACCCCTTTGCTATCTACGCTCCAGATACACCACATGGTATACTTTAAATTAATATCCAGACACACGACTACATTAATACACAGACGAACGCTACTTCTAGAACATACGCGGAGTGAATGAAAACGCGTCTTCCTCTCGGCACATACATCATCGTAGTCAACCCATAACACTTGGAAAGACGTAATGGTAATCGTTACCGTGACTCATTTCAGCTGCTTTTATCTTTCTCTTCGGTTTTTGAATCATGGTTATATGAGCGCTGCTTTATTGCATTGAGGTGACAAACAATTCTCTCGTCTGTTAAATCGAGTTGCCATGCAATTATATTCATCTCTCAGTACTGGGTGAGCGATATAGCGTTAAATGTGAACACGAGCCCCACGAGCATTTTTGATTTGCCCAGTAAACTCAACCGGGTTTTGCTATTTGTTCGGGATTCCTTCGGGGGTGTATATGTGTTTTAGAAATGATAAATCACGTCGGGACATTTTTTATGTCTATCTATTCATCTCTCTATTCTTCAGGTACACGTATGTGTGTGCGCGCGTGCGTATGTTTTTGTTTGTGTGCGTGCCTGTGTGTGTGTGTGTGTGTGTGTGTGTGTGTTCGTGCCTGTGTGCGTGCGTGCGTGCGTGCGTGCGTGCGTGCGTGCGGCGAGCATTCGTGGCTAACACGCAAGCCACGGACACTCGCCGAGATGAACTTTGATGCTTTGCTATTGACGCCTAACATTGGTCGTTTCGCCATCGGCTAAAAATATCCGGGGCGCGCTGCAATCATTATTTTCACATTTATGAGTTTGTGTGGAGTGAGAGAGATGAGTGCGCTTAGAGGAAGACGATTGCCTCTCTAGAATAGGAATAGCCACGATTGGGTTGATAGGAGGTATGTAGCGGATTGTTCTGCGGTTGACTTTATGTTTCGTATAGGATAATGTCAAGTTAATTCAGTTTTCCACGTCGTGATTCGACGAGTGACCATAAAAGCCAACTCTGTTCGCATGAGTTGTTATTTGTGTCCTCGTAAATGTGAACTCAGGGCATTTAGATTGGTTATATAGTAACCAACATATATTTCCTTATTGGCGAGAGCGTAAGCCCTACATGTGAGCCCGTGTGCGTCTGTGCGCGGCGGATGTGTGCGTGCGTGTGCATGTGTGAGTGTGTGTGTGTATTCTCAACTCAACTGGGCTCGTGATGAGTGCGTGCAAGCGCAGTGTGATCCTGCACTTTAGCAGCAGCTAACGCACATGTAAGACCCACGAACATCCATTTCCGCACAAGATGGACAAGGACACGTGTACACGACCCGACCGTGTATACATATTTATCTCCCGCATGTAGTGCAGCGGAGGATATTGTTTTCGTGTTCGTTTAAATGTGGCGGTGTGGCGGTGTGTGTTTGTGTGTGTGTTTGTGTGTGTGTGTGTGTGTGTGTGTGTGTGTGTTGTGTGTGTGTGTGTGTGTGTGTGTGTGTGTGTGTGTGTGTGTGTGTGTGTGTGTGTGTGTGTGTCTGTCCGCTCGATATCTTTGCAACCGTAAAAGGTATAGACACTTCAAACTTGGTCCACATGTGCATCTTATGGGGCGCTGGAATCCTCTTGATTCTGAGTGACCTTGACCTTATTATCATATAATAATTAAGTATATTGTCATTAGGTATATTTCCAACGCTGGGTCATAGCGGAATGACCGTACCATTGCTAACGCGGGGCGGGGGTTCCATGCAGGCCGTATTTCCAAGCGTGTTGTGTGTGGCAGAGTGTGTTCACTGCGCTGTAGAAAAAGCCAGTTCGTAGTTAGGCATTTAGCATGCACATCGCACATTTGCAGGTTTCATACAAATATACACGTACACAATTTCCCCACTTTTATTGTTTTACTTGCTTGTATAATGTATTTAGAGATCTAACATTCCTCCTAATTGTTCATGTAGTTAATGTGCCTTAAACATAAATCAATATATCTGCTTTGCAAGTTACCTGTATGTCTGCGTGTGCATTTCTGTTCTATTAGAATTAACAAATCCAGGGAACAAAAAGACATCCATAAATAAATGACATCCCTCCACAATGAATATCATACATACATGCACGTAAACATCCAAAAACAAAAAGCACAGGCAGATCGGTTCGGTACAAAAAACAAACCAAGGTCAACGTCATCTATTACAAGTAGCAACCTCAGTCTACAAAATATCACAGGTGTAGTGATCGCGTATGCGGAGGATTCGCACTCCCCGAGTGCCTTCTTTCTAGACGTGATGCGGCCATGATGCCGAAGCGAGCCGAGGATTGACACTTTGTGTCCTCCAATCACAGCCTACGCCGCACCTCCCTTATAAATTGTTATAGGTGGGAACCCATCACAGTACCAAATCGCCGATCTCAGGAACTAAGGCATTCTGCTAGGCTAGAACGGTTTCCTACGATAGAGTTTGGCACAAAAACGAAAATAACACGACGTTTAGCGCACTGCGCTACGTACTTTTGTTGCATTTTCGCATCTCCGTAATCAGAATAAGCTCCGCCTTTTTCGTTGATGGGCATGAATGGGGCGTCACCGACTTGACCAGTTCCTATACCGACTGTGTTTACTTCTCATAAGTAATGAAATGCCCGGCCGATGCTAGACTGGTACCCGTTCGCCACCTTCACTACGGCAAGTATCCTTCGCTACACTGACGCTGTTAGTGTAGTGTGTGTAACTGTCGACCGGGTACCAATCTAGGCCGATGCCAAACTGCATGCAGTGCACCTTCGTACACTCCGGATACTCATAGATTGAGCCCATGAGCGAGAGCGCCATCTGTCGTGGAGTTTGGGCCGATGCGATGATGCATTTTCTGTGTTTTCTGCGTGATTATTATTTTGCGCAGGCACTCATTTTCGAAATCCTCCAACATTTTTACTTCTTTCATTAAGTCCATGTTTTACTGTTATTTAATAAGAAAGGTAAAACTGTGCATTCGTATAATTTTACTCTTGCTTCTATAGTATTATTTCCATAATTTTGCTCTACTGCCCATGATAATATTTCCCTCATCATGAACCTACATTTTCCAGTTCGGACTCTTATCATATCGTTATAACCTCCTATATCATTAATTAAATCCCCTAGGTATGAATATTTGGTGCATTTTTTGATTACTTGGTTGCCTATTAATATCTCCTTCTCTATCCTTTCTTTGTTGGTGAATTTTATAACCATTGCATTTGTTTTGTTTATATTAAATTCTAATCTTTTTGATTCAGCTAATCTGGAGCATGACTGAGCGATTTTTGTTACTGTTTTATAATCTCCAATTCCTAGAATATCGTCCATATATAATCATTGTCATCGTCTAAAACTACAGACCATCCGCTGACCGCTGTGGAGACGTGCGCCGGGCTTCGAATTTGGCGCACGTCTCCGCTGCGGACAGAGCTTCGACGTAGGGGGAGATAGAAGAGGGAATAGGAGCACGGGTTTTCAGGTAGGTAGAACTACGGGTACAGGAAATAAAACGGGGAAGAAGGAGAAGAACAGGATTTCAGGTCGGTAGAGCCAGGAGCGACTACGAGGGAGACACCTTGGAGGCTACCTAGGTCTACGCGAAGCGGGGACGAACGTGAGAAGAGAAGACGAAGCCGGCGACGCGTTAATTCTTTAATATTAGTTTGTGGTTATAGGATCCGCTGCGTGGTTATACGAATGCAGGGGAATTATTTGTGAGCTAGTAAGAAACAATAAAATTAACTATAACCGTACAGTTAACCAAATATAACTGGGTTCTGTTCCACTGGTACTACCTTTTATTTGCTACGTCATCACCAGGAGCGTACGGATAATTGGTGCGGGTGTAACAATATTTCGGGTTAGGGTTTATACTTGGATGACGGCTAGCTTGTTATTTGAATAAATCGAGTTAGTATATCGGCCTTAGTGCAAGCGCTCTTGCTGTGCGCCACGCTTCGGCATTTTAAACCAGAGAATAGGTGGCTGCTGTTGCTCATCTCTTCAATTTTTCCTTTTCATGTGCACTCATGCAGCGGTATGAGCATGTTCAATAATTACGTACGCATGCAAAAAAACTTTTAACTAAATTTACGGTAGCTTCTCTTTGTCTCTCTCACGCGCGGCTTTCTCCTCCTGTTTTTTGTTCTCTACGCTTAATTATATTATAATCACTCACGCGCCTATACAAAGACGCGTACAACACACACACACACACACTCTCTCTCTCTCTCTCTCTCTCTCTCTCTCTCTCTCTCCTCTCCTTTGCTCTCTATCCTCTTCTCTCTCTCGCTTCTCATCTCCTCTCTCTCTTCTCTTTTCTCCTCTCTCTCTCTATCATCCTCTCTTTCTCTTCTCTCTCCGCTCCTCCCCTCCCCGCCCCTCCTCTCTCTTTCTCTCTCTACGCGCAACTAGACAGAAAGAATAACTTGTTTCCGTACTATTCTCGGTTGCAATGACCGCTCGATGCCCACTAAGTAAAGATGCACGTCCGTCAATTCTTCTTTTTTTCCTCTCAACCCTGAATATATTCGCACGCTCGCGCGGTCGTGCTTCTTTATTGGTGAAGTTCAAATAAACGAATCTCCTCGGTGCGCCAAATGCGCCCTTTTCAATTATTCCTGCCTTTTCCAACTTATTCTCTCAGCGCGATCCTTTGCCGCGGACGGTGTATTGCGCCCGGTAAAAATTGCCCGTTTAGCAACGTGCCTTCCTGATTCGCAGGTATAGTTCCCGTTCCGAGACGAGCCGAGCTTGTTCCTTGACTGAACAAACTAGTAAGGCAAGCGCTGGTGTTAAGTGTGACAGCTCGGATCCGATCCGCACTCTACGTTTTAAGACGCAGTGGGAGCGCCATGGGACGCCAGGGCCGCGTTTTCAAGGACGCGATTTTTCAAGGACGCGTTCCAGGAGCGCATTTCAGGACGCGTTTTCAAGGACGGCGTTTCAAAGGACGCAATGTTCAGGACGCCCGTTTCAAGGAATCGGCCTTTTCCAGGTAACGCCCTGGAGCGGTCGCCATCTTCCACATAATTAGTTCGCCGAACACTCGCTGCGTAAGCGAGGCCCTCTAATAACAGCGCCATCCTGTTCGTCTTTCAATCTTTCTTCCTCTTCCTTTCCCTATTTTGCTCTTCATTTTCTTTTGATCTGTTCTCGGAAGACGTGCGCGACTGAACGACTTCGCCACCTTCACGTGCCTGCGATTGTCCTCCAGCAGCCTGTCGCCGACTGGCGTTGTCCCGGTCCCCGCAGTTTTGTGCAGGTGCGAAATTTCCACTCAGTAATAAACGGCCACGCGCAACACCCAGACGATTTTGTAACCAACGATGAAACGAATTGAAAACCGATGAAAACGGATGAAACGACTGATGGTTGTGGCGGGGGCCTGAATAGCGAGCGTGAAAGAAAAAACCCAAAATACAATGCGTCCCCGAAGCGAACAATCTAAGCGAAGCAATGCGAATTCGAGTCGTGGAAATTTCGTACAACAGCCCACTCGACCGCGCTGTTGTCAATCTTCCCAAAAGGTCACGCGCACAATTCCAACTACAAAGATCGCGCCAAAATAATCGTTCCATAATCAAACAAATGCTGTTGATGTTTGGAATTATCGTTCCGATAAAAATAAAATCGCTACAAATATGACCGGCCCCTGCAATACCCTACATCCGTTTCATCGTTTCCAAGTCGTTTCATTTCGTTTCAGTCGTTTGTTAAAAAATCGTCCTGGTGGTGGAGGTGGCCTTACTCTGCACGTGTGTGTGTGTCGCACGTGTGTGCTGGTTCGCAACGTGGCGTGCAGCATAAGCCGCGTTCACCGGACGGTAGCAAAGGAAATCCGTAATTTAGCGTTCCACACCGACCACCGCAAAATGCGCGATTTCCAAGAAATCACGGTATCTAAACAATCCGGTTATTTCGATGTAAATATCGCGGCTTCCCCCCGACCCCGCGAATAATTTGCCCGTGCTTGAGAATACCTGGATCCTCTTGGCACCGCGCAAAATTTCCCTCGTGTAAAACGTCAAAATAACTCGGGGGCCCGTTGAGAAACCTTCGTAAAAGAGTTACCGATTAATTTTTAAGTAATATATGTTCAGTTAGGTTGATATTTTTAAAGTAGCGGTTGCCAGGAAAAACCCAACTTAAATCTAAACTTAACTGTAAGTAAATAACTTTACGATAACAGGACTGTCCAGTCAGCAAGGGCTTGCTGATTGATGGGAATCGATCACAGTTGAAAAATTCTATAATTCAAATACACCTTTTATTGTATCATCACAAGTAATTTGTATGCATAGTTATGAATGCGCTAATAACCAATAATAAAATAGAATATTTGATGCAAAACTGAACTAAAACGGTCGTGAATTTATTCTGCACCCAAGGTTCTGCCAATCAACAAGAACAAAATTCCTCCAGCACTGTAAGTCAATGTCCGTCAACGAGGACGCAAAGAGTCCCGTGTGGGTCCAAGTGCAAAAAGTATTGTTAAAAACTAAGAGAAAAAATCCAAATAACGGCATTTGTAAAATTGTTTTTTGACAACCTTTTTTTTGCTTCTAGCGATATCAGTAATAATTAATGTTTTTGACTGTGTTTTTTTCCAAAGAAAAAAAACATGATAATTATCAGATTAAGATATAAATATAATATCACTATAATTGTACATTCTGTAGTCCTAAAGTGTGTTATGTTCATCTTAATATTAAAGTTAAAGTGGACCGGGTCTAGGAATCTCTTTTAAGTTTAAGAGAAAAGTTTTCTACGAGAATTTTTAATTCCTCCTTAACTTACTTGAAGTAGTTTCTGGCAACGCTTTACAGACGAAATAACTTAAGTTTATAAGGTTAATGTTAAGGACTAATGTTTTCTTTCTGGCAAACGGGCCCCGAGTTCTGAAAGCGCCCGCGTACTATGTTATGAGACTGGTCCGCGCGCTCGTGGACAGTTCCAGTGTTAAAAAGACGCGAGTGGAACCTGTCCGAGCGCGGACCAGTCTACGTATTTATCTGGCAAGGTGGTGCGCCAATGTTGCATTGTTTTTATTTTCTGGGCAATTGTTCGCTTGATTGTTTTAAAGCCAGTCTCGCAGCGTCGCAAAATGCCGTATTTCTGGAGCCGCGAATCAGCGTGTGAACGCTCGGCCGCGTATTTGTCTCAGATTCGGTATTTCGCAAATACCGTATTTCATAAATACGAGGTCTCGTGTGAACGAGGCTATTGTATTATATATCTACTTACTATGATCAAGCTCAAATCACTCAACACAATGCACTCAAAACAATGCGCTCAAACACAATGCACTTTTTTCTGCATGACGCGGTATGGTACTGTTCTAACTGATTGGAAAACTGTAGGTACCGCAGGTGGGGACAGAAGCACGACACTGCAACGCTTACATGGAGCGTGTTACATAGGCCAACTAGTACTAGGGCCTAGTATTTTTGCCAGTCATGCAACGATTTTTTAAGGCTAGTTTTTCTGATAAAGATTGTCCAGAGGTAAATTTCACTGTAGGATTACATAAAAGATCATTTTCTGCTAAAAATTTGGAATTCCATCTTGCATTCTAGACATCAAAATTACTGCTCAGATGCTCTCAAAATGCACCAATTTTTAAAAATGTTTTTGGGGGAGGTCCCCCAAACCCCTCCTAAGTGGCGGCGTGCCTTGAGCAGCTTTTTAAAACATCAAAAAAATTAAGCAGGAAAAAGTTCCCTTTATTTCTTCCTGGACACCCCCTTTCAAAAATCTTGGATCTGCCCCTGTAATATGAGTGACTTCAATACAGACCTTGGTCAGTCTTTTGTGAGAAATGTTCATGCTAGAGGGATACGTGAATTCGCAGCATGCATGGATTCGCGACACTCATATGATTACTCTATACAGAGATACTAGTTCCACCATATATGTGATGATTAGGTTTGTCTGTCGTCCCCAGCTGGCTTATGCACATAATTCATTGTCATCAGTGATCCGCAGGTGATCAGGTGTCAGCTGATAAATAGAACGCCTAACGTAGAACGTACAAGGGCTGAAATTAATGGGATCTAGACAGGACTAACGAATTTACTAATTTCGGCAGTTTCTACGTAATAATGGCTTCTTGGAGCCATAGGTGAGAGTTGGTTACATAGCGAGGATTAGTGCCAGTAGTCTATCCAGAGGATGTGGCTGACTACTGAAACAAGTGCTACCTCTCCTACCACACCCCTAGACCCCATGCATATTAGGTCGCTACAGGTGTGATTTGCTTTATAATTCATGTATATTTTCGAATAAAATTTGCATATGAAGCTACAATGGTATTTGTATGCATCTACGTATTAAAATACATAAATTTTGTCTTCAAAACCATATAATTTGGTTCATAGTATCATGTTATATGTAAATTTATGAAATATCATACCAGAAATGGGGCCATCTTGGAAAATGGCGGCCATCTTAAATTTTTGCATGGCTAACATTTCTTTATGAATAAGCACCCCATGGAGGATATATGTACCAATTTTTGTGCTTGTGTGACAATTTTAACGATTCTCCTAATATTTGTATGTTATAGGCCTATACCTGCCCCACTATAATATATATTTTATCGGTTTATTTTACATTGGAGCGACATATGGCGTATTACGTCTAACGTTATTTCACCCAATATATTTTGTGTAGGCTTATCCTATTATTACGGATACATCGGTGTACGGTATACAACGGAGAGCAGTCCTAAAATCTGTACTGAAAGATGGTGTCCCATCAGACACATGCTACAATCTCCTTTTCCAACAATAATTTATTCTGAAATAAAATATGTTTGAAAGCTCATTAGCTATTCAGAATAACTACGACGATATCTGTAAACGTCAATCTGGCTACACACATCTCGCGCTTTCCTCAATAAAAATCATGGATGAATCTATTTAACATGTCAATAGCTTTTCTGAATAAACACGTCGTGATTAGCATTAATATGGATGGCTACGCATGGCGTGCACGGGAGCTATTAAGCTGAACGAGCAACGATCGCAAATCTCAGAGCGTCGTATGCTGCTACCATAGAACTACTAGAATAGAAGAATACCATAGAAACGAGAAATAGAATACCTCTATTCTAGCTCTATGGCTGCTACCCGTCACCGTGGCACGGTCGATCCCTCGAGAAGCGGAGTCTTAATTTAATTTGCCACCATATTTCTACAAAAAAAACCTAGTTCTTTTCTACACCTAATACGATTTCTGCCCCAACTCCTTGTTGATTCGATTGACGTATCATATCATGCGCGTGCCTGCTTCGTTTGGTCTATTGTAAATGGCATCGCAGCTGCAGATGGCAGCACAAACGGCGATTTCCTGGCATCGTTCAATATCACGCAAGTTTGACGTCAGCGATCGAACGCGCGGCGACCGGAAATCGCAGATATCGGGTATAGAAGACGACCGGAAATCATAGACGTTCAGGATAGAAGACGCGCGGCGGCCGGAAATCGTAGTCGTCTCGGATAGAACACGTGCGGCGACCGGAAATCGTAGTCGTCCAGGATAGAACACGCGCGGCGACCGAGAAGCACAATCACACACGCACACGCACACGCACACGCACACGCACACGCACACGCACACGCACGCACGCGTGCGCGCACACACACACACACACACACACACACACACACACACACACACACACACACTATATATATATATATATAT
>NW_014577066.1:992742-997740 GCF_000485595.1 Priapulus caudatus | reverse complement strand
CACACACACACACACACACACACACACACACACACACACACACACACATATATATATATATATATAATTTAATCGATACCAATATGTATGTTTTTGTCAAGTTCACAGACTGCCAAGTCAATTTCAGTTGAATTCGCAATGAGTTTAACCGTCTGGATCGCATGATTCCTTTTTTTATAATCTAACGAAGGAAACCGCAGAGTTCGTTTAGATTGGTTTGCTTCATACGTATTCATGCGCGACGCAACACGGCACATTCCGCTCAATAATAGAAAATCAGCGGCGTCAAAATCTGCATACTCTGCATGCTCTGCTCTGCATACTCTGCATACTCTGCATACTCTGCATACTCTGCATGCAAAATCTGCATATACGGGGTTTTTCGTATCGAGAAAAATGGAAAATACAAGCTGCTGAGCAATGGAAGAACGGGGGCAAACTAAATTCACTTTAAACCTGAAAAACTAGCTTCGTGCTTATTTTCTTCCTCAAAGAGAGTAAATTGCAATCAGCAATCAATCAATCTCAATATCTCAATATCTCAATCAGCAGTAGCATCTGTTGTTGATGTCGTTTGCTAAGCATGTTGACGCGCATATCGATTAAATGACAAATTGGATGATAGCTATATAAATTATATTTAAACGAAATTTGAAAAAAAAAAGAAAGATTGGTAGTAATCTCCAAACGCAGAAATCACAGGAATGCCAAAATTTTACGACAAATGCTAGCGCCCTACCTCATTAGTTCTCCCTATATACCTTATCCCTAAAAAAACAATAATAAAAACCCTAATACCTTGTTCCCTATAATCCCTTAAATGAGAAGAAAAATATTTTTCAAAAAGAATAAATTTACCTGTGGTAGACTACAGATGGCGCTGAGCAGCCAAGCGAAGCCAATCATGATCTTTCCTCGGACGCCGGCTGTGCTGACGCTCATCGGATGCACGACGGCAAAGTACCTGTCCAGGCTGATCGCAATCAACACGTTCGACGACAGATACAGGCCGAAATTTCGCCAGAACGACATGAAGCGGCACATGAAGTCGCCCGCGTTCCACGTGATCGTGATCGTCCAGGCGACCTCTAGCGGTATGAGGACGAAGGCGTTGATGAGGTCGGCGATGGCGAGCTGCATGATGAGGCGGTTGAGCTTCGAGTGGCCGCGACTCCTGACGAGCGACACGAGCAGCGCGACGTTGCCGACGCCAGCGACAACGAACAGCATCGCGTAGATGGCCACCGACAGCAGCCGCTCCTCCGTGAACGCCATGTTGGGCAGGCGCGGCCCGCCGCCGCCCATGCCGCACTCGGCGAGACTAGACGCGTTGCCGTCGCTGACGTTACACAGCAGCTGAACGATGTCCGTCGGCGCCCACAGCGTTGAGCCGACGTCGTAGTCGTCGTTGTCGGCGGTGGCGGTGCTGTCGAAGACGTCGTAGCTGTTGTTTTCCCAGTCCCACTGTTTCCCAGCGAGCGGAAGCGCGAGCGTCGTCGTAACGTCACCGGGCGCCATGTTGCCGTTATGTGACTGGGGCATAGTCATATGATGGGGACGTAGGGTGTTGCTTGACGCCGCTTCTTAGCGCCGATTCACAAGTCCAAGGTCCCTAATAAATTATGAAAAAATGTATTCGTTAACACATAAACGCAAGTTAAACCTTCTACTGCAAAAGGGTGAATCTAACCCGGCACTATAAATTACTTGCTAAGTTCTGTTGTTAAAACATGCTGTAATGTAAAACACACTGTTTTGTAAAATAGTTTGTTATAAACCATCGTGTTCTCCGTTATAAAATATTATATCTTTTATAAAATAATCAAAATCTATCAAAATAAATCGTGTACATCATACGATAATTGTTATTTATAATGCTCTGTATTATAATATATTTATATATCTCTTCGTTTGATAAAATAATTCATGGTTACTTCCGTAATTGCATATAACTTTTAAATAATTAATAACCATTAATAGAATCTTTTAAAATCCTCTGCGTCACAGAGCTTGGATTATAAAATAATTAAAATATCGACAATATCGGACAGTGTGAAAACCTCTTATTAAAATAATATCCTTTACTAATGAATACATCTCCATTCAAGACATTGTCTACATGGTGGGTGATCCAACGGTGAATCGCTCAGTAGGCGATCAGGGACTTGGCCGTCATGCATCTGTACATTTCCGTCGTGCCATTGTTAGAATGTAATACTAAACTATATATATATATATATATATATTGTATCGTAATTTACCACCTTCGTAAAAATACCACTAATTAGAGGTGAAGTCGACCGCCTTTTCATCTTCTAGCCACGCTGAGTTTTCCACTGTTCCCATCGGATAACGAAAATTTGCTTACCGATGAAATTTGTCTTCAAAAGGCAATCATATTCAGGTTTGCCCGCTTACCCATCAGGGAATACCTCTTGACCTACTATGTATATGTTTCGTAAAAGGTCAGAGCGAAGAGCCATATAGGAATCGAATGGTTGATCACGTTCTCTATTATTGATCTCACGAAGCGAGTAATTGCATACCGGACATCCATGCATGCTTAATCTATCACTTACCGTGGATTATCGACTGGCTTTAGTGGCATTACGGCACAATCATCCTCTATAACGTCACCACGCACACACAAGAAATACCGACAGCCAGCCAGTTAGACAGACAGACAGACAGACAGACAGACAGACAGACAGACAGACAGACAGACAGACAGACAGACAGACAGACAGACAGACAGACAGACAGACAGACAGACAAACAGACAAACACACGCACGCACGCACGCACGAATACGCATACACACACACACACACACACACACACACACACACACACACACACACACACACACAAACACGCACACGCGCACACGCACGCACACGCACACGCACGCACACAAGCACACACGCAGGCACACACAGGCGTGCGCCGAGAATTTACCTCCGTCGCTCTCCGGACACTTCAAAGCTCGGAGACACTTAGTGAGGTCCGCAGCTGGCAGAAATGCGCAAAAGGTTGTCACTCGGTGTTCACCGGGGGTAAGGAGCGTGGCGCGCGTGGATGCGTGCTTTCGAGCGCAGTTGCAGACGCTTCGATGACGTTGCCTCCCGCGCTCGACACGCAGACTGAGAGGCGACTGCGCGTGCATAGCTCTCTGCCAGCAGACGCCCTGTGATCGCAGCGCTTACCGCATCGGCCGCAAGGCGTCACTGCTGTTGCTACTGCTGCTGCGCGCTCTCATCATCATCGCGTCCCTCTCTCACACACACACGCACAAAGAGGGGGGAGATAGAGGGAGGAGTTATGTACTATGGGGACTCGCTAGGAGAAAGCGATCCATGGGGCACCCACGCACAGCTGCTGTCGGATTGGGTGACAGAAGAGACGACGGTGCCCGTGCTGCATATTCGATGCGCGTGTACACGTGCGTACGTACGTGCCAGCGTGCGCGTGTGTGGGTGAGAGAGCGAGCGAGGGCGATGTGAGAGGGTCGTTAAAGGCATATTCGCGCGCGAGAAACTTGCGTGCTATTTAACCTTAGCGGGTGAAACGACGTTCTTTTACCGTCGGCTGTGCGTTTTTGCCGGTTTTTGTCAGTCGTGATTTCCTTCTGCAAATTAGCGCTGTAACGTAAAACGGCGCAGCTATAGTACAAATGAGCTCATGTAATGGTGCAGAATTACGTCTTTCGTCTGTCCATCCCTTCGTCTGTCCTTTCCTCCGTCCTTTCGTCTGACCTTCCCTCCGTCCTCTCGTCCGTCCGTCCGTCCGTCTGTCAATGGGGAGTTAACAATAGTGCTGCAAATCTTAGCGACCTGACGTACGTTGCTAATATTCGAGACGTAGGGGCAAAGGGGACCATCCGAAACGACACTAGAACGTCGAATCTGGAGTCAATTGTCAACAGTTGGGAGGTGGTAAGGAAAGTGGAATGCTCCCCTTAACCACGAGTGTGTGACCACCATTAAAAAAACGCACGATAGCGGCACAAATCTAGGCGGCCTTACTTGTGCTTTAGATATTCGGTATACAATGATTAAAGGGCGGTTGAGAAAAAAAAAATCTGACATTTTTAAAGGACATAGACCGGCCCCTGACCCTACCGTACCCTAACCGTAACCTTAACCGTAACCCTGACCTTGACCCTGACCCTGACCCTGACCCCAACCCTAACCCTAGCCCTAACCCTAACACTAACCGTAATCCTAACCTTAAGCCTAAAGCCTGCCGCACACGCTGTGTTTTGTGCTGCGCCATCGGCCACGCGTGGCTGATGGCGCAGCACAAAACACAGCGGTGCGCGTGCAAACACGGCGATTTCTTGCGTGTGGAAAATATCACACGTGTTTGATATTTTCTTCCACGTGTGGCAGATTCCACAGCGTGTGCGGGGTCGCTGTGTCAAGTTCCACATTGGTCGGTTACATAGAGCCGGTGTGCGTGTATCTCCGTGTACCCGCGTGCACGTGCGTGCACGTGCGCGTACCCGCGTGTACCTGCGTGTACGCGCGTGTACCCGCGTGTACGTGCGTGTACGTGCGTGTACCCGCGTGTACGTGCGTGTACCCGCGTGTACGTGCGTGTATCTGCGTGTACCTGCGTGTACCGCAGTGCAACCGCGCTGCAGCCGCAAGTTAAGATCACGTGACACGCTTGACCTGCTACTTCTGTGTGTACGTGCGTGTATCTGCGTGTACGCGCGTGTACCCGCGTGTACGTGCGTGTACCCGCGTGTACTGTACCCGCGTGTACGTGCGTGTACGCACGTACACGCGGGTACACGCACGTACACGCGGGTACACGGAGATACACGCACGTACACGCGGGTACACGCACGTACACGCGGGTACACTCACGTACACGCAGATACACGCACGTACACGCGGGTACACGCGGATACACGCACGTACACGCGGGTACACGCACGTACACACAGATACACGCACTACACGCGGGTACACGCACGTGCACGTGCGTGTA
>NW_014577066.1:981417-989829 GCF_000485595.1 Priapulus caudatus | reverse complement strand
TTAGAGAAGCCATTATACCTACGTGGATGGAATATGTACAATTTCGCATTTAAATTTAAAAAGCAACACTTGATTAGACAAGGCAAGGTTTAAGATCCTTAAATCATATTATTCGTATGAGATGCATTCCGTACATCAGATCTATAAATGTCTTAGCACCCAACATCTATCATGTGTTTTTTTTCAGTGTAGATGTGTTGCCATGCACTAATTCGCCAGAACTCTCTCAAGTGTGAGCAGCCGGGGTCCAGTAATACGCAAATCCGTAGCCACTTTTCACATCGTGATCAATACCGACGTTTCTACTTTGTTGTGCATCTAATCCGACCAGATCAGCATATCACTGTACAACTAAATTTGATCTCCCTTACATTTACACGCATTCTCTCTTGGCGATGTCGTTGTCACAATTGGGTGTACACAGTATACAATTATTGTTATGTTCAATATTAATCCAATATCAAAAATGTAGCCACTCATCACCGTTCTACCTCAATTTCCTACTCCTGCATTACGCGCCATAGTCAACTACAAACCTGTGATGAGTACTGTCGCACTGCAAAATAGTTATAGTGCACCGTAATTTTTTTTTACTCGGTGCTTAGTTTTCGCTTTGTCTTACCATTCAGCTTGCCGTATTGGTTGTGTATTGCGGCGTGCTGGCGTGCGTGCGTGCGTGCGTGCGTGCGTGCGTGCGTGCGTGCGTGCGTGCGTGCGTGTGTGTGTGTGTGTGTGTGTGTGTGTGTGTGTGTGTGTGTGTGTGTGTGTGCGCGCGTGTGCGTGCCCGACACCTACAGCCAACCTACCTCCAGAAAAACCTTCCTCTACCCTTTGACCCTCATGAATGTAATTCAGGCGCTGTATCCATAGCAACGTTGTGTTTCCATTGCAAACGCATTTATTTCGTTTAGTAACCTTCTCGAACGTTCAATCGCAAACCACATCCTTCGCGCCTATAAAACCCTTTTGAGGATATTTCTTGGCATGCAGCGCTTGATGAAAAGCATTTTCCCAGAGCGTCATATAAAGGACTCGGAAGTGCATTCTGGATTTATTTGATCATTTTCACAACATCTCTTTCCCGCCACATTACGTCCGACGCTTACTCGTCATCTTCAATGCTTATAGTTTATATTTGGCGCCGCGACGCAAACTCATCCGCGTCTCAGATTCGTCGTCCTTATCTGAACAATAACCGTTGTCGACGACAATAACGACGCCGTCGACGACGACGAGCACCATTCTGGGAGCATATTTACAGCTCGCTGCGTTTCTCCTCTCTCGTATCGCGTCGCGCGCGCTTGCGGCGAGAAGGACCGACGGATGCGTCTCGTATATCGCACACAGACAAGTGCATGATCAGCTGCGCGTGTTTGCAGACGCGTAACGGCGCTTGTATTGTATGGCGCGTAACGTCGCAACATGATCGCTGCTGGTACGTCTGTCACGTGATTTTGGCGTGCGGGGCTGACAGACAGCTAAGCAGCAAAATGGCGGCCGCATGTCGATAGCTATATATACGCGGCTTTGCGACTGATGAAGCCAGCTTTAGGCGGGCGGTGTGAAAGCAGCGGAACGTGAGTGTCGCCGAGAGTAGCTGGCGCGATAATAACGAGCGAGTCATCTTGCAATAACGTACATGTACGGCTTCCGCAGCAGCAACCCGGATTGCAGCGGGAGGTGCGCTTTCCATGAGGGGTCATACGAATGCCTCCTCATATTCCACTGCTGCTGCCGCTGCCGCTGCCGCTGCTGTACTATCATCATCATTCTCATCGTCATCATCATCATCATCATCATCATCGTCGTCGTCGTCACCACCACTACCACAGCCTTTATCCTGATCATCATCATCTCCACCATCACGCTATCGAATTAGATCGTGTATTTATCATGTCTACTGTGACCGAGTTCTCAGTACATTTCGAATAGTCTATAATTTTGACAATAGTCCGGCAGAATAGGGCATATGGTTTGCATGGCGGTATATAGTTTTTCTTACGTTCGTTTTCTTATGTTCTTGCACCAAATAAGGCATTTCTAACAACTGGCAGTTGCTCAGTTGTGGGGAATTTTATTTAATGTAGATTTATTCAAAGCCGGCAATCATAAAACAATTGAATTTGGATTAAAATAAAGCCTAGTGTCCAATAATGAAGATGTCAGTGCATGTAAAATTATATTATACCATCATTTACAGATGCATTTGACATTTTGAAATAGTTGTAGACTATAATACAATCATAAACGTCTGTGATTAGGCATGAAAATTGGTTTACCGTTAACCCCTCTCCTATGTTAAACATGCAAAATCACACGAAAATGAGTTTTATATGGTTACCTACAATTTCATTTTTTGGTACAATTTCAAAACAAAATTCAGTTGGCTTTAATCGTTCCTCCTCTCCTCTTCCTCGTCATCAAAGGCTTCGTGTTGGACGACTCTAGTTTTTCATTACAACATGCAGCACTGCCCTGACAATTGCAAAACATTGTACACGCCAGTTCTACCAATGTTACAACCACAGCCCTTGGACTTTCATGGACTCTCCGTAAAACAAGAACACTTGATGAGCTTGAGTATGTAACCTGGTGCTGGGGGAGCAAAACAGGGAGAGTGACAGGCTGTAGGACTAGTTTCCTCATCCCTTACCAGCCAAATTCCGTGGGATCAAGGTCTGGATGCTCTTGTAGGGCATGTCTCAGATGCAGCACTGATAGTGGCTCTTTTGACATTTCCTTTGAATTGCTTCATTGGGAGGTGGCAGAGGTGCACAGCTTCGTGTACCTGTTGCTCCTTTTCTACCTGTCTTTGTTTCAAGCTTTAATTCTTGACTCAGTCATGGATGTTGCACTCATGCATGTTTGTAGCATGCTGAGACAAAAGCTGTGGACTGGAGCAACACATCATCAAAGTCAGCAGTCTGATTCCCAAGGAGGCTCAAGCTGCATTTCCCTCCTCAAAGGTTTTCAACACATCTTGCCCTTTCCGACCCCGTGCACATGGAACAGTGTCGCAACCTGTCAGGCATGGGCTGGTAACATGTGGGGAATGATACTGGAAAGTTTTATCACTGTAGGCACTAATACTCACACACAGCTCTGCTTTTCCTTGGTGACTGCGTTATCATAGGATGTTAAGCCCCTTATCGAGGTAATGGTACAGCAACAGAACGTACACATCTGTGTCATCTGCCTCCAACAATGACTCTTCTTTCTTTTGTGCTGCATATATCGCCTGTGCTGTGACGATTGTGTCTGCTTCTTCATGGTACTGTCTGAGGTCTGTTCTCTGAATACTAAGCCTATGAGAAATCTCTCAGGCACTTCATCTTGCAGTAATGACTAACGTGTGGGGATGGCCCCAGTACATCCATGTCACCTTTAAAGTCCTCATAAATAATACAATTCCTCATCAAACTAAGCTTCGCCATAGCATCAACAAAGCTCAGGCCAGACGCTGTTTGTCGTCGGTCCTGCACCTCGGACAGTCTGCTTCTCCCACGACAGCTGTACGTGGGGAGCTGAACAGTTGGAGACGCCAGGAATCTCTACATATTTGCACAGAGAATAAGACGAAAAGCATTGTTATCAAGAGGCTTTGAATGAAACGTGCAACCCATTTCATCACATGCTGTTTATAATAACTTTTTGTCATTTACACCTATAACATTATGTTCCAGGGTTCTAACACCCAGTTTCGAACGCGTATTTTTACGGACTCCGTATGATACGCGTATAGCGTGACCTTGAGTTAAACAGCGTTCACACGTAGTTTTGGAATGTATGTAGGCCTACGTCGCGTTATAGCTGGCGCATTGGGCGAAAAGAAACGATAGATTTACGCCAAATGCGGTTATAGGTTCGTTGCTTTTGCTATACTCTCTTCTCTCTCTGTGTCCTATCTCTGTGTGTTGCGCACGCCCTCTCTTCTCTCTCTCCATCTCTCTCTCTCTCTCTCTCTCTTTCTCTCTCTCTCTCTCTCGCTCTCCCTCTCTCTCCCTATCTCTATGCGTCTCCCCCTCTCTCTCTCTCTCTCTCTCTCTCTCTCTCTCTCTCTCTCTCTCTCTCCCTGTCTCTCTCCCTCTATGTGTCTCCCCCTCTCTCACTCCCCTCTCTCTATTTCTATGCGTCTCCTCTGTCTCTCTCTCTCTCTCTTGCTCTCTCTCTTCTCTTCTGCTCCTCTCTCTCTCTCTCTCTCTCTCTCTCTCTCTCTCTCTCTCTCTCTCTCTCTCTCTCGCCCGCAAAGCGTGATGCGTATACGCGTATTATCTATAGCCGGTCGTTCACACGTCCGCTATACGCGTACGAAGTACGTAGGAAACCCTCATTTTGTCAGGATAGTGATACGCGTTTCGAACTGAGTATAGCTATATACGTGCATGGTCGTTCAGACGAGGGAAATTTATCGCGAGTACGTACGAACCGTGGATTTTGCTACGTGTGAACGCGCAATAAGTTGGGTTGTGCTGTGATATAAATGTCATACGTAACAGTTTTTTATCATTCTTATTATCTTATTAGACTGATTTGTAAATATTGAAATTGTGTGCAATGTTATTCTCCATTTTTACCATGTTCCTATTGTGTCCGATTATTAGTGGTATGAATTAGTAGCACGATTTTGCAGCGCAGCGGTACCTGCAGCTAGTATTAAATAAAGGGTGTGTAGAGTAAATTCCCACACATTGCCAGAGTGACAGTTGGTGGATCATTGAAGTAGACTATGAAGGCAAACTTTTAGAGCAATAAAAAACACTATATACCCAATGCAAGGTTCAAGCAAAAAAGCCATCTTTCTGCCGGACTACAACGTACCTTTTCCATAACGCTATGGCAACAAGATAATGATGAGAAGAATGTAATTAAACGTTCTTATATATTAAACCAAGAGCTAATAATACGTATAATATCTAATAATATCTAATAAATAATAAGAGCTAATAAAGTATTATTAGTTCTTGATTAAAAGCCGCACAATGCGCATCCCAACGCTAATTTTCTCCAGTACTAGACAGCAAATACTTCGTGTCATGCATAATCACAACTACCTTATGACAAAAATAAACTCTAGTTCCTTCCCATTTGACTGCGCGTTCCACAAGAAAGAGGTCGAAATCAGGTAATTCAGGCGCCAACGCCTAAATTGTTTCAAACACATACACATCGAATGGTGACGTGACGTCAACATGTTTTTATCTTTGCTGCGCCCGTACCGCTGTACCGCGGCACAGCTGCACGGTTGCTTGGAGATTGGGGGAAACTGACAACTGTCAACAACATTGGAGGTATTTTCAAAATTCTTTTATAAGACAAGCGCGCAGTGAATGGGAGGAACTAGAGTTTATTTTGCCAATAAGGTAGTATGATTATGCATGACACGAAGTATTTGCTAGTCTAGTACTGGAGAAATTAGCGTTTGGATGCGCATTGTGCGGCTTTAAACGTATCTATTGCCATGCCACCTAATGCATCCTGGAATGTTATTAGTGACTTACTGTGACTAGCAGTAATTACTAATTCGATATTAAGGGCACCGTCATCACGTGAGGTCATTTGCCCCTGCCCCCCCCCCCACATATATATAAGCCTCGTCTACACGACGAACCTTAACTCGAGTTAAGCGTCTACCACGGCCTTAACTCGAGTTAGGTACTCGAGTTAGCGTTAACTCGAGTTAGCTTAAACCTCGCCAGTCGATCGAGCTCGAGTTAAGGCCCGAGTTAAGGTAAGGTTAACTCCGAGTTAAGGCCCGTGTAGACGCTTAATCGAGTTTAGCGAATAGTACATAACTCCACGATAGGCGGCAACACTAGTACGATGTACGCACACACGCACGCCGCACGCACGCACGTGTACTTGCATCACGCACGCAACACTACTCATGTACGCACGTGTACGTGCACACGCACGCACGCACGCATGCACGCACGTGTACGTGCACACACGCACGCCGCACGTCTACGTGCACAATGCATATACGCACGCACGCACGTGTACCTGCACACACACGCACGTACGCACGCAACGCACTCATGCCACAACGTGTACCTGCACAAGCATGCACGCACGCAGCGAACGTGTACTACACACGCGCGCACACGACGCACGCACACACGGCACGCACACACGCACGCACTTGTACGTGCACACACACGGACGCACGCACACATGACGGCACGTGTACGTGCAGCACGCACGCATGCACGCACGTGTATAGGTACACACGCACGGCACGCACGTCTACGTGCACATGTACAGCGCGCACACAGCACGCACGCACGACGACACGTGCTACGTGCACAACAGCAGCACGCACGCACGCACCAGCACGTGTACGTGCACACACACGGACAACGACGCACGCACGCACCACGCACGCACGCGACGTGTACTACACACACGGACGAACGGACGCACCACGCATGCACGCACGTGTACATGCACACACACGGACGCACGCACGCACGCACGCATGCACGCACATGTACGTGGCACACGCACGCACTCAGCGCATTGCACGCACGCTGTACTGCACACGCATCGCACGCACGCACAACACACAGTCTACGTGCACATGGACACGCAACGCACGCACGTGTACGTGCACACACACGGCACGAACGGACGCACGCACGCATGCACGCACGTGTACGTGCACACAACACGGGACGCACGCACGCACGCACACATGCATACGCGATGTACGTGCACACGCACGCACTCACGCATGCACGCACGTGTACTTACACACGCACGCACGCACGCAACGCACACCGCACGTCTACGTGCACATGCACACGCGCAGCACACACGCACGCACGCACGTGTACGTGCACACACACGCACGCAAGCACGCACGTGTACGTGCACACACACGCACGTACGCACGCACGCACACATGCACACACGTGTACCTGCACAAGCACCCACGCACGCACGAACGTGTACCTGCACACGCGCGCAACACACGCCACGCACTGCACGCACGCGACGTGTACGTGCACACGTACTGCACGCACACAGCGCACGTTTACGTGCACACACGCACACACGCACGTTTACATACACACGCACGTATGCATAATAAATCGGTATTAATCGCTATCGGGTGTTGTCGTGTAGACGCTACATAATCGCTAACTCGAGTTAACGCTTAACTCGAGTTAGCTTAACTCGAGTTAAGGTTCGTCGTGTAGATGAGGCTATATATATCTGAGATTACACGCAACACAATCATGTTCGCTCTTTTTGTAACCGGTATGGCTGGCGGCACGGGATTGTAGGTAATATTGCTATTTTAGTCCAAGTCGCAGAACCCTCTATAAACACAATACACGTATTGCCTGTTATAACAATCTGTTTTATTGGGAGACTATTTTCTTACGCGTTTAATGTCGTGTGACGGACGTTGTTTCAGAGCTGGTTTGGTCCTTTGCAAGAAGTTGCGGAGTAGAAAATATGCCCAACAAATGGAAAGAGTCCATCGAATCCAGTGGTGGTATTAGATGCGAATACGAAACACGGTGCAAAACTGACCAGTGCAATAATGATGCTGGCGTTCCTGCTGGATACACATCGCCGTGCCTTACGGAGAACGCCGAAACAACCGTCGGAACCTCTAGTGCATTACTCTGCCTGTGTATCTCGCTTCTTCATGCAGCGTATCGCTTTGCCGTATGCGCCATCTTATTATAACATCAACATTAATATACGTTATATTACGCGTGATTATAAAATGTTTTTTTCTTGAATAAAAATGTGTTTGTGTGTAGGTATGCGCACGCGTGCGCGTGTGTGTGCGTGAGTGCGTCCGTGCGCGCATGCGTGTGTGATAGTTGACAGGCCGATAAATTAGTAATGAAATGTAAAGGCTAAGACTAACTCAGGTCGCCTTTACGACCTAGTTTATTATAAGTTTAATGTGCATCAGCGTATTATTTGTATCGTGCACTGTATGACCAGCGGTACCGTTGGTCGTGGGTAATTTAAAAAAAAATTTAAATTTTTTTTTTTAAATTAACAAAAATGCATTACAAATTAAATTTAAAAAAATTTATTATGCAAAAAATTACGTGTGCCTGCGTCCACCGTAGGACCAACGACCCGTAGAACCAACGACCCGTAGGACTAAAAAACGGTAACCGCACTCGGTGCTGTGCTTCGTTTGAAATATGACATTGAAAATTCATAGAATAGTGTTTCAAACAATTGTGTGTAGGTATGCGCACGCGTGCGCGTGTGTGTGCGTGAGTGCGTCCGTGCGCGCATGCGTGTGTGATAGTTGACAGGCCGATAAATTAGTAATGAAATGTAAAGGCTAAGACTAACTCAGGTCGCCTTTACGACCTAGTTTATTATAAGTTTAATGTGCATCAGCGTATTATTTGTATCGTGCACTGTATGACCAGC
>NW_014577066.1:971496-975947 GCF_000485595.1 Priapulus caudatus | reverse complement strand
TATTTTGTGATGGATATGCATTTAAAATGGTTAGGGGATATCTCAGCATAGATATATAAAATAAATTGTTATCAGTAGACCTGTGTTTATGATTGGGAGAGCGCCCTAGCCTGTGGGGAGCAAAACTACCAATTCATCCCGTCCTGTCCTTCCTTTTCCTCCTCCTCTGTCCCTCGCTCAGTCTCATTCTTTAATACCGCCCTCGGCTTTCTTCCCTGTCACCTTTCCTCAGTCTTCCAACCCTCCTCTCATAGCAAGCTATATTATGCAGTGTTCTTCAGTCTATACTGTCATGGGCGCAAATGCCACAGGGACACTGGGGACACGTCCCCCCCCCCCTATTTTTTGAAGGGTGGGGACACGCTATCAAATGTCCCCCCCCCCAGTTTTTAAACATGCATGTGGTTCGGCATAATTATAAGCCCCTTCTATAATATTATTATTTTGTGCTTGTTTCCACTACACTAAGTGAACAAATAGAAAGTATTAAAAAGACTTCTGATTGATATATATCAATATATTATATATATATATCGGTTACTACCTTCATACCAGCTTTATTCAGGTACTTTCTCCTATATCAACTACAAGTAGTATACCCTAACCCTCTCGCTCCATCTCTTCAGCGTTATTCATAGAAGGCCTAGCTGGTCGATAACTTCGCTCATGCATGCATGCGTGAGAGTAGTGACGGGCCGCGAGCAGAATCGGATTTTCGGAGGTTTAATAACAGCCAGCTCCTACTATACAGGAGTCCAAGAGCTAGACTATCGCAAGTCACGTGCAATGTTATCCGCCGCTGCTTTCATCCTCTATATGCTCATATAACACTATGAACACGTTCACCGCACCGTTAGCTTCACAATGCCCTATGATTTTGACGGTTTTGCCTGATGTTTTATTTCTCCGTTTATCCGCTTTAGATCAGCCGGAACGAAATTCTTCCGTGGCGTTAGAGTCTGCTTGCCACGTATTACGTGTATCGAGCGAAATTTCGTGCAAATTCGTCCAGTATGTTATGATATTATTATAATTTTATTGATCTAATATCTAACTAAATTTAAAATTTACACACGCACGCCGGCTGAATACTGCCGTTAAATGCATTGCTATATGTTTTTGGATGTATCAACTCGTGTATATAGGAGACTTGAAAAAAGTTTAATGTAAAAGGCCAAGGACTATTGCACTGCGTTTATACATTAAAATTACATGAATGGATGTCTAGAATACTGTGCCATGTAGATATAAAACTGCAAGTAAAACGACTTTTTCTCAAAATAGGCGCAATTAAGGTGCGCTGGCTTCAGCAACGCGTATATGAGAATTTCTGATCTGTAGAATGATATCATGTTTAATAACATTTCTCCACATTTTGAAGGGAAACTGTTAGGTATAATGATGCATTCTAGGTGTTGGGTAACCTAGGATGAATGCAGTCATTTCTACCGGTATCGTAACTGCCATAGGCCTATAAAACAATATATCTTGTGCGTGCGTTTTCTACACTGCTAAAACGCTTTTACTTGCTTAGAGAAAATATCTGAAACCTAAAATGTAATCTTGTTTTTTCTGCTTTTAAGACTACGCCATTTCAAAATCTTTTTTTTAAATTTATTAAGTATTTTTTTATTAATTTTCCCTTTTCACTCTCAAGATACATTTTTCTAACATTAGAATATTTTCTTATTTTGCTTACCTTTTTCTTGTGTTCTACGTGTTCTAAGTGTCTTCTTGTTCTAAGTGTTTTTATCTTCCTTATTCACAAGATAAATATTTTTAATATAGGAATTTAATTGTTATTTCTCTTACCTTTATCTTGTAATAACCAAGTTATGTTGGTAGCCTGTGCGAATTCTTAGGGGATGTGCAGAATTTCGTTATCTAACAGCAATGACAAGGTAAGACCTTTTTTTAAAAATATTTTAACAATTATACTACATGCAATATAGGTTTGTAGGCCTACTGAGGGATCGCTTTGCCGTATCACTTAATCGCGTTTATTTTAGGATTATTAACATTTATTAAGTTCATTAATTTATTATTCACATTTTATTTAACATTTATCTATTTGTGGGCATGGGCATAGTTGTTTATGGGTATGGGTGTGGTTGCGGGTGTGGGCATATGCATGTGTATGGGTATGGATGTACAGAAAATACCAATGCGTACTCGTATCTGACGTGGATTTTACTCTTGCGATCTTTCGGAGGCTTCTTCTCGTGTCCACGCATACATCAATCTTCATGTTTATTGAGTTAATGGCCACGCTTGTGCGCAATAACCTCGTTGTAATGCGCGAACGATTAAATAGTTTACGTTGCTTTTGAACCGAATTAGGCATTACGCAGCTTTACATGCACGTTTTTTGTTGTTCTGAAGACGAGTTTCCTAAGAGTGTGATGTTAAGCATTTAGTCAAATCAGAACAAGTAGCTAGAACGAATCATAAATGCGACTACGAAAGTCCCATGAATTGATAATTTCCATTGTCTTATTATTGTAATATATATTATAATGTAATATATATTATATATTGTCACTGTAATCCTCTTTGGTGCGATTAAACGGTAGAATCAAATGTATAATGATAGGCTTATATTTTCTCTCAGCGTTCTATCGCCACTTATTTCAACATCGTGTTCTTTTGCACTAGGCGGGATGTAAATGCCAGTAACTGCGTGCAAACGAGAACGGCTGTGGGGGAACGAAGCCCGAGTAGAGGCGCTTTTTCTCTGCCGCGATGGCAATTCCCGGCTCGCTTTGCATGTTCCGGTGGGTGCCAGTCTCGGCACCTGTCTTTGTTGTCCGCTGGTCAAACTTCGACGCTAACTGGAAATGCTTCTTGGGTCGTAATACTATGCTCGAAAAGACAGAAAGGCTGTAAAGTAAGGCGCATATATACACAATGATTGATACTCTCGGGCAGCTGATGCTTCTTGCGACGCGCTCGTCTGCTGTCAGGCGCGCTATATCGCTAAACAAACTGTCACGTCGCGCATCGAAACCTATATTCTCTACACGTCACAAACTTCACAGTTCGTCTGCACGCTAGCTTTGCTTCGATTTTACGATGTAAAACTGTTAACTTTTCAGCACAAACTTGGTGGAATTGGGGGGGGGGCTCGCCCCAACTTGCGCTTGTCACTGCATGGCCATGTGCCAGCATTGGTAATTCGCCAGCTACCATTAACTTGACACTAAGCAGTAATGGCGCTGGAAGATCGTGAACGCCTCCGAAAACTAGACTGCGGTGTGAATATTGATATATTCGACCTAAAAATATATCTTATGACATTCGAACATTTCTTTTTTAATGTTTAAACATGTCAAGACTGCCTAATATCAACGCAAGCATCGTTATATGATTCTTAAATTGACGTTAATAAAAGCGCGTTGCGTAAATTTGATGTAATGTAATCAGGGATTAATAATGACCAATTGTTATTATTGCGCCATGTCATTATTGTAATGTAATGAGGGGTTAATAATCATTATTAATCCCTGATGTAATGAAACGTAATTCGGCGTAATGCAATACAATGTAAAACAACAAGGGGAAGATCAATGCACTAAAAGCACTGAAAGCTTAGACAAGTCACGAGCCCCCTCCGCCCACACACACATACATTAAAGCGAAAGAAACTCTATCGGGAATTGGGATACTCGCGTAGGAAATTAAAATTGTCAAATTGCGACGGAAATGATTTCTTCGAAGGACAACTCCAATCAACGCTCACTGTTTGATTGCAGCTTATTAGAAAGCAGAGCTGCTCCCGCGATACGTCTTCAGTTTTTCTAAAACGAAGCCAATCGTAATGAGAAACGTCGTGTTATATTGCCACCGATGTCTAGACATCGATGTATTTACAGTAAACGTTATCCCACAAGCGAAGGACATCTTAGAAGTGATGCAACGGCTAAAAATATAACGAGGAGAACCGCATTTCAGGATAAGCGTCAAGCATAGCGATATATTTTTATTTAGATTTCAAAACCATTGTAGCTTTTAGAATCATTTCTCGTTCACTTACTTCACGGGCAATTTACTTGGAAATATTATATAGTCTTTACAGCAACTCATACCAAATTTGACATTCCATGTTCAAACTCATTTCGCTTTGCGCACTTCGCGTCAGCTTTATTATTTAATCTAAGACTTCGAATATTACAATATCAGATGTAAAAGAAACCGCAACTATAGATAACACTATGAGGGTCGCTGAATTGTTTCCGTTGACCTTTGCTTAGATGAAGGTTCTTGCTTCAGCCGCGAAAGAAATCACTCTTGTCTCGTTTTTCTGAGTAGGTGCACTTTAGCACAACACAGATAGCAAGTGAACACGTCGCGCGAGCGGGCTTTATTGGAAACTTCCCACGCGACCCACTACATGCCCACGGCGGCCTAGGCGAATACGTGTGTGCGTGCGTGCGTGCGTGCGTGCGTGCGTG
>NW_014577066.1:968183-971476 GCF_000485595.1 Priapulus caudatus | reverse complement strand
CCGAAAGACAGTTACGTTAGTCCAGTAATAAAGTACTTGTTGTTCTTTTTTAACTTTTTTTTCTGGGTAAGTATCTTTATAAGCATCACTGTTATCCGTCTTCGTGATACTTATATTAATTATTATTTATAGTAATACTTATGAGTTATACGGTACGGTTATAACTTAGTTATACTTATACTTATAGTCCCACCCCGTCACTCGCAGCTAGGGCCTGCATACCTCCCATCATCCCAACTCCCATTGGTTGATACAAATCCAGAGAGACGGGATACCAGAGAAGTTTTGCCGAAAGGAGATGTTGATCCTAACGGCCTAAGCGCTGAGCGCAGATATTGCGCGCAGTTCCACGGCAAGGCGCACGCGATCGCGGGAACGTCCTACGACAGTATGCAGCACTGGCAGCTATGGATCCGTGCGCCGAATGCATAGACAGGCGCACGGATCCATAGCTGCCAACGAACAGTCCGCAATTTTAGCGGGGGACACAGAGGGCAGACATTTGGGACGTGGGAGGAACTCGCGACTTACATGAAGGGTCGTACAGATGGGGGGGCGAGAGCGAAGCTTTTGATTTCGCCGTGGTTCCATTTCCATGTGGTCTTAGGCGTTTTCACTATAAGTTCCAAACATAAAAAGTTCCAAACATAAGAAAAATCGGACCATTATTTAATGGAAAATTTGATAAAATAGTGATACGAAATAGTACTCGGATTGTGCGCCCAGTTACCTCTTTCAAACCATACGCTGTTTAAGAATCGCCATTTGTTGCATTTCCCCGGGGCTCCGCCCACTTTAAAAATAGTGCTAGCATTGTGGCAGTGGTATCGTAATTGTGTACGAACGAGTTAGTATTTTGATTTTCGATTTTCGATAACAGCAGGCGAAAGTGCAGCATATGAATACAGCTTACTGCATTAGCATTATATATAGTATCTAATGATTTCCTGACAGCTTCTTTTTCTATATATAAACAATTAATACATTATCTGGCATCTCTATCATCTATGTGACCTTGCCTTATATCATATGCACCCCTAGTCCGCAAATGCAGACGTTATAACTCCGCTTTGCTAATGTGAGGGTGCGGGTTTAACATCACCCCCATTACTGGGGTCTGCGTCGGCTCGGACTAATGCACCCCTACCACTACAATCTCCCACTGCCATTGTCATTGTCAGTATCAGGAACTAGCTAGAGTAAATTGCTTGCTATATAAGCAAGGGTTGTCTAGTATAGGAGTATTCTAATCCTAGCAAAGACCATTTCTTGGAGCTAGTAGTACTACTAGCTCTAAAGTACTATACTATATACAGGGTTCTCCAAGCTTTTTCACTATAGCATGGCGGGTGCTGCCTTTACGGTCCTAGAACTTTGCGAATTGCCGAAGGCGGTTTGCGTGCTAGGGGGGTCCGGGAGCTATGATATTTAGCATGGCGGCTATGATATTTAGAGTGGCGGGTGCATTTTAGGATGGCGGGGCTCGACGATAGCCTGGCGGGCCGCCAGGCTATAACTGCTCTTGGAGAACCCTGATATAGTATTAGTACTAGTAGTAGTAGCTCTAGTACTATAGTAGTAATAATGCCACGGGGATACGGAGGACACGTCCCCCCCCCCCACTTTTTGAAGGGTGGGGGACACACTATCAAATGTCCCCCTCCCCCCAGTTTTTTGAACATGCATGTGGTCCTACATAATTATCATGGCATGTTTTTTATCGTTGATGTTATCACATTCGATTTATCACATATAACATTCGATTTATCACATATAACATTCGATTTATCACATATAATATTCGATTTATTGCATATAACATTTGATTTATCGCATATAATATTTGATTATTTAATCATATGTTATATGCAATAAATCGACAATAATTCCTTGTTTTAAATGTTCACATTATTTGATTTTATATCAGAAAAGATAATCAAACCATTCGATCCTGGCATCAAACCATTCGATCCTGGCATCAAACCATTCGGTTTTGATGATTCGATTCCAGAATCGAATGGTTCGATTCGCAGATCGAATGATTTGATTCCAAAATCGAACGATTCGATTCCAGAATTAAATGGTTCGATTCGCAGATCGAATGATTCGATTCCAGAATCAAATCATTTGATTCCAGAATCGAATCATTCGATCTGCGAATCGAATCATTCGATCCTGAAATTTTTACCGGACCACGTTTCCGACTCATAGCGCCATCTATCAACAACTTGAGCAAAACGGCACTAGTTCAACTTTGGAGCATTTTTACATTATGATCATTAATATATTTCTATAAGTATTATAGCTCATAATAAGCAGAATATATAAAATAATAATGTTACAATCTATTCTTAGCACTTCGAGTTGACAATGGGTAGTTTTGAACAATGTTTATGTTCAAAACACCACACCGGCAAACCACCGCGAAAATGGCACATATTCGTTTTGTGTCTAGTCAACTTTGATTAACTCGTCCCGCTATATGCAAGCACCTAGAAAAACAATCTTGTGCTTCTTTTAAAGGCCAGAAATAGGAGAATAGAGTGCTGAGTGAATAAAATTATATCGTTTAATACCCGTGGAGTTGCCGTGTTATTTATACTTTAATGGCAAATCTCGTTTGATAAACGGTTAGTCGGAAAAAAACAATTCAAAACAAAGGTAACCCGGTAATTACTTGGAAGCCATGCGCATAGATACATGTACTACGCTATACTATTCGGTTATTTTATGGTTTGGTATGAATGAAACGTTTCCCAAATGTTCGTAAAACGTTTCTAATAAAGTTATATTTATGTTATTTAAAAACGTACTCCCTCCCTCCCTCACCACCTTCTCCCCCTCCTCCTCCGTCACCTCCTCCCCCTCCTCCTCCTCCCCACCTTCTCCCCTTCCTTTACCTCCTCCCCCTTCTTCCCCTGCTCCTTCTCCGCCACCTCCTCTCCCTTCTTCTCTACCAGCTTCTCCCCCTCCTCTACTTCCTCCACATTCTCCAAATCTCCTCTACCGCCTCCACCTTCTCCCGCCATCTTCTACATCCTTCCTCTTCTACCTTCTCCCTCTCCTCTACTTCCTCTCTCCCCTATCTCCCCACTCCTCGTCCTCCTCCATCACATTCTCCACCTCCTCTACCTCCTCCCTCCTCTACCTCCCCCTCTCTTTCTCCACCACTTTCTCCCCCTCCTCTACCTCCTCCGTCTTCTCCCACCATCCTCTACCTACTCCCTCTTCTACCTTCTCCCTCTCCTCTACTTCCTCTCTCCCCTATCTCCCCACTCCTCGTCCTCCTCCAT
>NW_014577066.1:951506-968173 GCF_000485595.1 Priapulus caudatus | reverse complement strand
CACACACACACACACACACACACACACACACACACACACACACACTCGTCGTCCTCCTCCATCACATTCTCCCCCTCCTCTCCCTCCTCCCTCCTCTCCCTCCCCGTCTCTTTCTCCACCACTTTCTCCCCCTCCTCTACCTCCTCCATCTCCTCCCACCATCCTCTACCTACTCCCTCTTCTACATTCTCCCTCTCCTCTACCTCCTCCATCTTCTCCCACCATCCTCTACCTACTCCCTCTTCTACATTCTCCCTCTCCTCTACTTCCTCTCTCCCCTATCTCCCCACTCCTCGTCCTCCTCCATCACATTCTCCACCTCCTCTACCTCCTCCCTCCTCTACCTCCTCCTCCTCCTTCTCCACCACTTTCTCCCCCTCCTCTACCTCCTCCGCCTTCTCCCACCATCCTCTACCTACTCCCTCTTCTACCTTCTCCCTCTCCTCTACTTCCTCTCTCCCCTATCTCCCCACTCCTCGTCCTCCTCCATCACATTCTCCACCTCCTCTACCTCCTCCCTCCTCTACCTCCCCCGTCTCTTTCTCCACCACTTTCTCCCCCTCCTCTACCTCCTCCGTCTTCTCCCACCATCCTCTACCTACTCCCTCTTCTACATTCTCCCTTTCCTCTACCTCCTCCATCTTCTCCCACCATCCTCGACCTCCTCCTTCTTCTACCTTCTCCCCCTCCACTACCTCCTCTCTCCCTTATCTCTCAACTCCCCCTCCCCTCTACCACATCCTCCCCCTCTACCTCCTCCCTCCTCTACCTCCTCTCCCTCTTCCCCCACCACCTTCTACCCTCCTCCTCCCCCTCCTTTTCCACCACTTTCTCCTCCTCCTCTACCTCCTCCACCTTCTCCCACCATCTTCGACCTCCTCCCTCTTCTACCTTCTCCCCTTTCACTACCTCCTCTCTCCCCTATCTCCCAACTCCCCCTCCCCTCCACCACATTCTCCCCCTCTACCTCCTCCTTTCACTACGCTCCTGCACGCACCGCATCGAACCATGCGACTCTGAATCGCATTATTCGATCCGTGAATCGAAGCATTCGATCCGTGAATCGCATTATTCGATCCGTGAATCGAAGCATTCGATCCGTGAATCGCATTATTCGATCCGTGAATCAAAGCATTCGATTCGTGAATCGAAGCATTCGATTTGTGAATCGCATTATTCGATCTGTGAATCGCATTATTCGATCCGTGAATCGCATTATTCGATCCGTGAATCGAATTATTCGACCCGTGAATCGAAGCATTCGATCCGTGAATCAAAGCATTCGATCCGTGAATCAAAGCATTCGATCCGTGAATCGAAGCATTCGATTCGTGAATGTTATATGTAATAAAATCAACCATAAAACAAAAAGTCGAATTATGAAACAAAATACATGCCATAATTATAAGCCCCTTCTATAATATTATTATTTTGTGCTGGTACACTACACTAAGTGAAAAAATAGAAAGTATAAAAAAAGACTCCTGATTGATATATATCAAGATATATATATATAATAACCTAAACTGAATATAGAAACCGCGACCGTATAGGTGGGGGCGGAGTGACGTCACTTCCCCTTAGTAACCCGTCGATGAAATATAATATTTAGAATTAGTAACGTTGAATAAAATTGCAAATCCAGACATTTTTCAACGTCGTTTCAACGTTGATTGTCGACGTTGTGTCAACGTTGTTTTAACGTCTTTTGCCCGTTGGGAGCTAGTTTATGGCATGTAAACTTAGGGGCGGATCTAGGGGGGTGTCCTGGGGGTCCTGACCCTCCCCCTTTAATTTCAAAGTGCCCTAAAAAATGTCATCCCAATTTTTAGAGCTAGTTTTTCTGATAAAGATTTATTATACTTACTATATTATTTACTTAGATAGGCCTATATATAAATTCGTTATATAAACCTAGAAATGAGCAAAGAGGGGTCCGCGGGGCGTCCGGGGGACCGGATCTGATAAATTTCTGTTTTTCAATCCAATAGATTGAATTTCACTGTAGGATAACTTAAAAGATAATTTTCTGCTAAAAATTTGGAATTCCATCTTGCATTCTATAAATCAAAATTACTGCTCAGGTGCTCTTAAACTGTACCAATTTTTAAAAATCCCCCCCACCCTAAGTGGCGACGTGCCCTCGGCAAGTCGCATGAGCTGCCTTCGGCAGCTTTTTGAAACACAAGAAAAATTAAGCAGGTAAGAGTGCCCTTTATTTCTTCCTGGACACACCCCTGTCAAAAATTCTGGATCCGCCCCTGATAATGATAGAAACAATAGTTGATACTTGCAATTAAAATGCGCGAAAATGCCCTTTTTATGGATCAAAAATACGCAAAGTTCTTACCGTGGGAGGGGGGAGCCCTCCCACTTCGGTCGCTTCGCTTCCTCGCACACTCTTGAACCACGTCTATCCCCCCCCCCTACTTTTTAAACTGGATTTGAGTACTTGCGATCCTATGCATACTGTACGCCTGAAACGGTGCTCGCGCATGCGCAATATCTCCCAAGAAGAAGAATATTTTGCAAAAATTATGCATTTAGAATACGGAGGTGGTATTCTAGCAAAGATTTATAAGATAATATTTTATCAGTATACCGCTCTTGAGAAATAGGAAGAAGACCTCGCATGTAAGGTGCCCGCTGCATATACCAGTCAGTAGGCAACAATTTTGCTACGTTCGTGTTGTTTAGCGCATGCGCAATATCTCACCAGGGTAGGTTATATTTTGCTGCTGGATTATGCATTTAAAATGTTAGGAATATCTCAGCCATAGAGTTTATGAAATAAATTGGTTATCAGTAGACCTGTGTTTATGATTGGAGAGCGTCCTAGCCTGTGGCGGGCCAGCAAAAAACTACTAATTCATCCGTCCTGTCCTTCCCTTGCTCACCCTCTGTCTCTCGCTCGCAGCCTCATTCTTTTTACCGCCTTCAGCTTTACTTCCCTGCCCAGCTTTTCTTTCAAGGCCTCGCCAACCCTACCTCACTCATAGCAGCGTGATATTATGCAGCGTGCTCTTTCAGTCCAGACTGCCACGCCTGAAACGGCTCGCGACGATGCGCAATAGTCTCCGAGAAAGAAGAATATTTTGCAAAAGTTATGCTTAGTAGAATAGGGAGGAGGTATTTTTAGCATAGATTAGATTGGATAATCATGTCACAAACTATACCTGTCTGCAGAAATAGGAAGAAAGACCCCTCGCATGTTAAAGCGGCTCGCTGCATATACAGTCATACACAATTTGGCTACGTTAATGTGATTAGCGCCATGCGCAATATCTCACCAGAGGAGATATTACTTGTGTGGCATATGCGATTTTAAAATGGTTTAGGGATTATCTCAGCCATAATTTATGAAATAAATGTTATCGAGTTAGACCTGTGTGTATGATTGCGAGAGCGCCCGTATAAGCATGTGGAAAACAAACAATACTAATTCATCCCCTCCTGTCCTTCCAGGAGCTTTGTCCTCGCTCAGCCCTCATTCTTTTTACGCCCTTAGCTTTCTTCCCTGCCGCCTTGTTCCTCAGTCCTCCCAACCCGCTTTCTCTTTTAGCAAGCTATTTTATGCACTGTGCAGTGTTCTTCAAGTCCATACTGCCAAGTCTGAAACGCGTGCTCTGGCGCACTATGCGCAATATCTACAAGAAGGAAGATATTTATGCAAAAATTCATGCATTGTTAGAATAGGGAAAGAGCCGTATCTAGCATAGATGTACTGATGATAATATGTGGCATCAGTATACCGGCTCTGAGAAATAGGAAAGCAAGACTCGCATATAAATAGACATGTCGTCGAAAATAGACATGTAAACGTGCCGCTGCATATACGCAGTCTCGTCCACACAGTTGGCTACGGTTAGCTGTGGGTGTAGCGCATCGCGCAGAGTATCGCACCTGAGGAGTTGTATTTGATGGATATGCATTTAAAAAATGCGGTTAGGGGATATCGCAGCCCATAGATATATAAAATAAATTCGCTTATCTGGTAGCTAGACCTGTGTTATGATTTGGCAGAGGCGCCCTAGCTTGTGGCAGCAAAACTACCAATGTCATCCCGTCCTGTCCTTGCGTTTGCCTCCTCCTTGGTCCCTCGCTCCAGTCTCATCTTTAATTACCGCCCTCGGCCCTTTCTTCCCTGTCACCTTTTCTCAGTCTTCCAAACCCTGCCTTCTGATAGCAAGCCTATATTATGCCAGTGCTTCTTCAGTCTATACTGTCATGGGCGCAAATGCACGGGGACACTGGGGACACGTCCCCCCCTATTTTGATGAAGGTGGGGACACGCGTAATCAAATGTCCCCCCCCCCCCGTTTTTAAAACACTGCATGTGTTCGCATAAGTTATAAGCCCCTTCGTATAATATTATTATTTTGTGCTTGTTTCCACTACACGTAACGTGGAACAATAGAAAGGTAGTTAAAAGCTCGGGCTGATTGATATATAATCAAAATATATATAGTATATCTATACTATAATTTGGCTTAATCTTGTGTGATGTGTGTTGCGTCGGTGTGTGTGTGTTGTTTGTGTTCGCTTGGCGCCCTGATTTTGTCACTCATCGCGGCTAACTGAAGATATATTCAGAATCACCACGTCTGCGGAGCATGGTTCTGGCTGAGAAAAAAATTTAAAAAAGTTTGAAGTATTAAGTATTAAGTCAGAAAATTCGAAAAAAATTATCGTCAATAGAGTGGCCCAGTGCGTACAGCAAGATCCACATCACATACGTGGGGAATATAACACGGCATGTCTCTTGACTGTCCGCGCGTATAAGCATATCATAATCACCAGCGTCTCTGGGAGATGGTTCTGGCTCAAACAAAAATCTATTCGCTCAATAGATGGTGCCTACGTCTCAGATCCCCCCGCGCCCCCTACTGCAGATTTCCCCCCTGCTCACTCTTGCTTTGACGTACACGGCGCTTACTGACAGCAGTAGGTCCAGTGGCCAGTAGCTGTGCCAGTGTTCTGTGGTCTACCGCACTGCAGTCGTTTTCTTTTTCAGTTACATGAAATATTTAACGTTTATCTGGTGGTCACTTACATGGAGTTGTATATTTAAAGAGCAAATTTGCTGGTTTCTACGGGTATGGACTTCTGAGTATATTTATAATAGCCCAAACTGATAGTATGAGAACGGCGCGACTCGTAGAGGTGGGGGGGCCGGGGCGCGGAGAGGGGGGGGGGGAGTGACGTCCCGTTACCCTGTAGTAACCGCGTCATAAAGAATATAAATATTTAGGATAGTAACGTGTTGAATAAATTGTGAAAAGTCCAGACATTTTTTTTAAGCGTCGGTTTCAGAGGCGGGCGATGGTCGAGGGCTGTCGGTTTGTGGGTGTATTCAACGTTGTTTGCAACGTCTATTTAGCCCACGGCGGAGCGAGGTTTATGGCAGTATAACAGAATAGAAACAATAGTTTGGATAGCTTGCAATTAGGAATGGCGCGGGCGGGAAAATTACCCTTTTTGGAGATTAAAAAAAAATGAGCGAAGAAGTTCTTACCGGTGGCGAGGAGGGAGCGCCTCCCACCTCGGCGCTGCGCTCCTCGCACACTGCTTGAGCCACGTGCTGTCCCCACTTTTTTAAACTGGATTTGCGCCCCTGCTGGTGTCTGTGTGTGTGTGTGTGTGTGTGTGTGTGTGTGTGGGTGTGTTGTGTGTCTGTGACTCACGTGTGTGTTGTGTGGTGTGTAGTGTGTGTGCCGCGCGCCTGTGTGTGGGTGGTGTGTGTGTGTGCTGTGTGTGTGTGTGTGTGTGGGTGTGTCGTGCCGCCGTGTTGTGTGTGTGTGTGTGGTTGTGTTGTGTGTGTCGTCTGTGTGTATGGCGTTGGTGGTGCTTGTGTGTGTGTGTGTTGCTGTTGGTATGCGTGTTTGTTTGTTCGCGTGTATATGTGTGTGTGTGTGCGTGCGTGCCGTGGGGGGGCATGCGTGCTTGCGGACGTACGTACGTATGTATGCAACTTAATAAATGGAGTTGGAGTTGATGGCGCCATTATTAAGTGTACTGATTGAGGGAACCTCCACAAGTCACCACTCAGCCATCACAAACCGATTGTAAAGCCAAAAAATCACGGTAAAAATATGCCCCACTTGAATTATTTCTACCGCGATGAAAATAATTATTTCTTAGTACAATGGCCAACAATAGACAGCAGAGGTATTCGCTATCGTCATCGTCAGTTCCAAGTATTTATAGTCATGCGATAGATGGCGCAAGCTGACGCCTAGAAATAACATTAGCACTTACTAAACAGCAAACAGTGAACTACACTACTAGTAAACAGGATACAACTTCTCAATCTCAGTTTTAAGTTTTCTTGTACTTTTTGAAATGGCTCCGAAAGACAGTTACGTTAGTCCAGTAATAAAGTACTTGTTGTTCTTTTTTAACTTTTTTTTTGGGTAAGTATCTTTATAAGCATCATGTTATGCGTCTTCGTGATACGTATTTATAGTAATACTTAATAAGTATTTACTATTACTATGAGTAATACTTATGAGTTATAGGTACGGTTATAGCTTAGTATTATACTTAGAGTCCACCCCGCACTCGCCAGCTAGGGCGCTGCAACTCCCATCAGTCCCAACTCCCATTGCCGCTTATACAAATCCAGAGGACGGATACCGAAAAGTTTGCCGAAAGGTGGGTGTTGATCCTAAGCGCTGACGCAGATATCCTGCGCGCAGTTCCACGGAAGGCGCTACCGCATCCGCGGGAACGCTCCTACGACAGTATGCCGCAGCACTTGGCAAGCTATGGATCCGTGCGCAAATGCAGTAGACGCGCGCACGGATCCATAAGCTGCCACAAACAGTCCGCCCAATTTTTAGCGGGGACCAGAGGGGCAACATTTTGGGTGTGGGAGACAACTCGCGACCTTACATGAAGGGTCTAACAGATGGGCGGGGCCTGAGCACCGAAGCTTTGATTTTCCGTGGTTCCATTCCATGTGGTCGTTAGGCGTTCACTATAAGTGTCCAAACATAAAAAGTTCCAAACATAAGAAAAATCGGAGCCATTATTTAATGGCCCAAATTTTGATAAAAATAGTTGATACGAAAATAGTACGCGGATTGTGCGCGCCAGTTACCTCTTTCACAACCATTACGCTGTTCTTATAGAATCGCCATTTGCTCTGGCAGTTCCCCGGAGCTCCGCCCCACTTTAAAAAAGTGCTAGCATTGTGGCAGTCGGTCTATCCTTAGGGTACGAACGAGGTTAGGTATTCTTGATTTCGATTTTCGATTAACAGCAGCCGAAAGTCAAGCATTGAATACAGCTTACTTCATAGCCATTATATATAGTATCTATATGATTTCTGACAAGCTTCTTTTTCGTATATATAAACAATTAAAATACATATATCTAGGCAGCTCTATCATCTATGTGACGCTTGCCTTATTCATATGCACCCCTAGAGTCCGGCCAAATGCAGACGTTATACACTCCGCCTTGCTAATGTGAGGCGTGCCGGCGTTTAACATCACCCCATTATGGGTCTGCCGTCGTCTCGGCGACTAATGCAACCCCTACACTACAAATCTCCCACTGCCATTGTCATTTCAGTATCAGGAACTAGCTAGAGTAAATTGCTTGCTATATAAGCAAGGGTTGTCTAGCTATAGCGAGGTATTCTAATCCTAGCAAAGGACCATTTCTTGGAGCTATAGTTAGTACTAGCTCTAAAGTACTAACTATATACAGGCGTTCTCAAACTTTTTCACTTATAAGCATGCGGGGTGCTGCCTTTACGGCCTAGTTGCGAAGAATTGCGAAGGCGGTTTTGCGTCGTAGGGGGGTCCGGGAGCTATGATATTAGCGATGGCGGCTATATATTTAGAGTGCGGGTGCATTGTAGATGGCGGGGCTCGACGAAGCTCCTTGGCGGCCGCCAGGCCCTATAAGTGCCTCTTGGAGAACCCTGAGTTATAGTATTAGCTACTAGTAGTAGTAGCTCTAGTACTATAGTAGTAACTAGTAGTAGGAGTACTAGTAGTAGTAGCTCTAGTACTATAGTAGTAACTAGTAGTAGGAGTACTAGTAGTCTAGTAGTACTAGTACTAGTAGTAGTAACTAGTACTAGTACTAGTAGTAGTAGTACTAGTACTGGGGGGGGGGTAGTAGGTAAGTATAGGTACTAGTAGTAGGTACTAGGTATAGTAGACTAGTTCTATGAATATGAAGGAATGCAATAATAACACTGGTCATTTCACCTCTAAAGGACAAACGGCAACTGAATGAAGTTATTTACGGGTAAAACTCACGACGTGATGGTGGTGATGGTGCGTATATAGCGTAGTGGCGCGATCTATCGGACGGCATATGTGCTAGTCTGACGTTCGTACGGGCCATATACCGGTCATGTATAATCACGGAAAATTTGGCCAGCAACAGAGCTCGGCTCGCTGGTACTGGTAGGCGTGCATGACGAGACACGTCTCGGTGATTGGCAGTTGCCGTGGGCATGTCTCGACGGAAAACGTTTCAACTCCGTTTTTTAGAGCAAACAAAGCACGCCGAGTAGCGAAAAATTTTGTACGAGCGTTTCTAGGAAATGTCTAGCTACCTGGGTAGTCAAACCCGTCGTGCAATGGCCAGAACTGCTCAACTCAGCGATTATCTAGGGCTTTGGCATTTATAGTGAACCCGTTGATTGCGTAAGAATCGGTGCAGCGTAGTTGTGTTAGTGCGCCACTACGCGGCGTTTTTCGCGCTTCGCGTGGATATCCGGGCTGCCAATTGTCTAGTTAATTTTTTTAATTAAATTTTAATTTGGATTAGGGTCAGGGTCATAATGCACCATAAAAGTTTGATTAAAACAGGAGTTTCAGGCACGTGATTTGTATCAACCAATGGGATTTGGGAGGTATGCAGGCCCTAGCTGCGAGTCACCCCGTGGTGGGGGGAAGCACTCGCCTCGGAACTGGGTAGCCTCTAGTACTGCTGAGAGGGTCTATGTCCCCCAGGGTACTGCCGGAACGTACCCTGGGTACGGTCCGGTATACCGGAACGTACCGGACCGTACCCTGGTACTATCTTATATGCCAGACCGTACCTCGCCTACTCCACTAACGAGACTAGGGAGTTGCCTACGCCTACTCCCTAACCCTAACCCTAACCCTAACCATATCAAATAGTTACCAGGGTACGTTCCAGCAGTACCCTGGGGGACATAGTCTACCCTATGTCTATGAGCTCTAGTACTCTACTAGTAGGGGGGTGTCTCGGGGACCTTGAAAACCTCACCCTGTCGCAAACCACTTTGCGCCCTAAAATACACCCTGTCCCTATATACTGCACTAAAAAGTATTCCCTGTTGCAATATTTGACATTTATCTTATGTCCTTGTCAAGATAGGCAGATATTGGTGGTCGGCCTGGACCTGGTGATATTGGCCCAATATTATTTTGCCAATATTGGGCCGATATTGGACCAATATCTGCCTATATTGACCCAATATCTGCCTATATTGACCCAACATCTGCCTATGTTGGTCCAATATTGGCCTGGGGATATTGGCCCAATATTGTTTTGCCAATATTGGGCCAATATCAGCTTGATGGATGTGTATCTAGATAACCCTGTTCCAATAATGATGTTCGGAAAATATACCCTGTGCCAATAATGATGTTCGGAAAATATACCCTGTCCATCGGCATATCCCCAGTACCTTTAACAATGGGAGTGCCCCCCCTGGAGTCCCAAGGACTTTTGGAGAATAATACTAATAGTAATATAATATTTGAGGTTATTGTTAGGCTAATTCGTAACGACAATTGAACAAATTTATCATGATACGCACACCAAAATCAAATGTAAAATTACTACTAAAGCTCACACCCAGCTAAATTTACATTATGACAAAATAATGTTATTGTTGGCCGATAATCGTTGCACTTTGTAAATAATATTGCAGTTTTAATATTAAGTTTGATCTGTAAAATGAGCAGGCATATAACCGTCATTCAGTCAATATTAACCAATATTACGTAATTGAATGACACTTGACAGTTTCTAATTCGAATTTCACTCTGAATTTAAAAATTGGTTGAATGATGTTTGCAATTGCTTTTTCCACTACAGCTCATTGGTGGTGTCATCGTCTGTATAGGAGTGTGGTCCTTCATACTAAAAGTCATGGAGGATGTCGGTCAGCGAAATATCACCTTTTCAGACTACTTGCTTGACCTTTCTGTGATATGCATGGTTCTGGGTGCAATAATCTTTTGCTTAGCCTTCTGTGGCTGTCTGGGAGCACTGCGGGAGAACACAGTTTTCTTGAAAATTGTAAGTGCAGTGTATATGAATGTATGTCAACATTAATATTCACACATGTCACGTGCCATAACACATACATGGATATTTCTATTTTATAGTCTTGTCACAGCAGTTTATTTAATGAGCACCATGTCATATTGTGCCAGCTTAAAGCTACGCAAGATTGAATATTTTATGTGTATTCATACTGTGGCTTCTATTAGCTGTGAAATAGCTTGTTTTAACTCTACATTAATTGAAATTTGTGCCTTGCAGTTCTACTACCTGCTGATGACAGTGTTTCTGTTGGAGGTGGCACTCGCAGTGTTAAGCTTTGTGTTCTACAACAAGATTCGTGAGCAGGCAGGAATCTTGCTCCCGGAGGAGCTGATATCTCGTTACCGTGAAACAGATGATGACTTCCAGAGTTTGATAGATGGTGTGCAAGTGCAGGTATAGATGGATGTATAGGCATTTTATGATTAAGTGCTGTGGCCGAAGCTTTCTTATCGAGACATACTGTTGCAATTCTAGAGGTGCTATCCAATAATAAATCTCTACAAAACACAAGCTCTGCCCATGTCTTTGTTAAGAATATTTCAGGTTTGCACGCTTACACGTTTCAACCCCCTATGTCAAAGGCAAGCATTTGATGGATATTTTGTCATATTTTCAATCAATCGGTGATCTCTGACAGGGTATTTTATTCTCAATTTATATTTTAGTGGCCTAATTGTGATGCTCGCCACATTTATTGACGTGGTGTCTGTCCATTCTAGTTCAAGTGTTGTGGCGTTTCGGAGAAGAGCTACCAAGACTGGTCATACAACCGCTACTTCAACTGTAGTGATGATAACCTCAGCGTGGAAGCATGTGGAGTGCCGTACTCATGCTGCAGAGACCCTCGCAACCCGAACGTGAGCAATTAACTTCAACGTGGCTACGTGACACGGTATCAGTCGGTATAGTTTAGCGGTGGTTGCCTGGGCTGCATCCTGAATTCTTCTGTATCTCATTTCTTCTTGTAAAAAACGGTTTCGTATCGCCTCTGGTGTTGATTCCGATGCTTTTGGCCGATAACATTTACTCGGTCGCTTTTTACGTCGTATCGCTGAATTATATTGCTGATGAATTACGACTTGCGTGCAAAGTCACAACGCATGACGAGGAAATTGTTCAATCCCAAAATTGGAATTTAACGGGAACAGTACCTTATATGATCGCGTAATAACCGCGGGCGCCTATAAGCCGCACCTCAATTTGAATCGGGTAACCAAGTATTGCGCCTAGTATATTTCCCCTCACGGTATGGCGCACTTATAAACCGCAGAGCAAATACAGGGTTGAAATCTGAGGCCAAATTTGCGGTTATTACGCGATCATATACGGTAATTATGTTTAGCATTTTTCTAAAGGCCGTGTCTAGTGGCTACACGTCCGGTTACCGGACGCCCAGCTCCCAGGCTACTCGTCCGGCCATATATTTCTTATGTGAACCCAACTATATTTTTTTGAGTAAAAACAATAAACAATAGGTTTTTACCATAATATTACTTATCTTTTGGTATTTTAACAAAAAAATGTGTTTTTGTAACTTTTGAAGCAATAGTAGATCCAGTAAAATCTACGATAGAATGGCCTAATCGTGACATGGATTTCGGAATCTGTGCTGAGCTTTGTAATGGATGACCGGACACGTAGCCACTGTGTTTTCTAAATGACAAAAGAAGTCATTGATAATGCGTATATGCATATATAACTTCTCTTTTACAAAGCACTGAAATTTGTATTTTTGAATTTGTATATCTCCCTGTTTCACTTGCAGACGGGCCTTCCTAACACAATGTGTGGGTATCATATACAGGACAAATCTGTGAGTATACTAACGTTTCATTCAAAGTGATAATAAACAAGATTTAATAACAGTAAAATCAACTAATTTTCGATCTAATATCATCAACTATTCGGGTATTTAATCACATACATGCTGTGTCAGTCTTGTAGGAGTAACTGGACAAACACTGGTCCTTTTGATATGTCGTAATGATTCTGCTCTCATGCAGTTTGGGGAGGTGCACCGGCGAGTATACACGACAGGTTGCATCGACGCAATCATCGACGTCGTACATGATAACATGATCACCATTGCCAGTGTTGCTATCGGCATCGCAGTCGTACAAGTGAGTTATCTGCAGACAAACTGTCCGCTGCATAATGCGTCGTCATTTTCACTGTTAAGTTTTAATGAGATGGAAATAAACCGATTTTAGAAGTCGCTGTATTGATTGATGTGTTAGTATTGAATCCAGCACTTGTGCGGTCTAGTATATTTTACAATTTTTGTAATTTACAAATAATTTAGGAATTTTACAACATTAAAGTGATTACGTCACCGTAAATAGTAAAAGTTAAAAAATTATGTCCACTTTTTCACGAAATGTAAGTGATTCTGTTCACTTTTTATGGTTAAATTGCTGCATTATGCTTCCTATTTTGCTATTCCATTCGATGTGAACAAACACTCGTGACTCGTACATAACCCATAGCAAGCATTTAATGTCGTGATAAATATGTCAAATCGCCCAGGTTTTTTGAATTTTTAACTAGTTGAGAAACAATCTTATCAGATTAAAATTCGAGGATACATTTAGTCCCGTTAGTACTTACTTTTCATGTAAAAAAGAATTGCAACAACATTTTTACAAATAGACACCATAGAAAATTCGTGACGTAGTCAATTTAACAATTCACAGCGCAGGAGCAGTAATGAGTATTGCCATTTAAAACAAGATGTAATAGAATTAAGCTTCTGAATGCGACAACATTAACTTCCTGTCATGCAATAATGCCTAAAGCCAGCATGAAATATTGGTTTTGTTAATTGCCACCAGGTGAGAGCCCTTAATATTCAAATAGGTTTTTCACAGGAGTGCATGGGGTTGAAATGGTTATGCTAATTCACATATTTGTTTGTATGCACATTTGCAGCTGATAGGTCTGTATCTGGCAAGGTCGCTAACAGTTCAGATCGAGGATCAGAAGGCTCGATGGAACTACCCCCAGTAACTGCCGAGAGAGAACTGGGAGAGAGCTGGGCAAGCGGGCTCTGTCATCAGCTGTAGCATCCTCACAGGTTCTTTCTACATGTGTTTGTGTATGTTTTCATGGTGATCTCAAGCTGGGTGAAGAAAAGATGGTGGTGGGGGGTCTTGCATTTTTAGCTCATCTGACGAAGTCAGACGCAGCTTGTAGAATCGCATGAGCGTCCGTCCGTGATCTGTGTGTCCGTCCGTCAACAGTTGGGCACAAATCTTAACCGCTCGACATACGGTCACGATATTCGGGACGTCGGGGGGGGGGGGGGGGCTTTGGGGGATGACCAATGTGGGACTCGGGATGGCCAATGTGGGAGTCAAGGGTCAAAGGTCAAGATGTGTCAACGGCGGTCAGGTTACAAGGCGAAACAAAACGAAAACAAAAGAGCATGGCTACTATTACCTACAGCCGTGCAAAACAAGATTCAAACAAAATGAAAACAATAACAAAACAAAAGAGCATGCCTACGGAGCGTCCAAATACTACGAGCATCCAAATACTACGGTACACCCCCATTGAGTAACTATAAGCCGAGAGGTGGGACCGGGTACCAGTCTAGGGCTAAACGAAGGTAGCAACTAGTTCGGATTATCTATTCCCTGCACATAGTCAGTATGCACACCATCTATCGGAACAGAGTGAGAAGAATGTCCCGGCAGGATAGGTCAAATGTATATTGCGCTCAAAATTGCAGAACGAATTACTTTCTTAACTTCAGTTTAATCAATCTTGAGATAAGTAATTGCAGAAATGAATCGTCAAACCTACCAATGAAAATTTGCCAGTTTATAAGTACTGTTCTTGCATGCTCTCTCCGTCGCACGTTACAGTTTTGGGCAATGTCTTTCATGCTGGCCTTGTTGGACGCTGCAGCAGCCCGTGTAGACTGTCAGTAGAAATGTGTTGATTCGTTCCCGACATTGAATAAATCTGTACGTTATACGTGCGTCTCGCCTTAACTCTGACCCGCCATCTATCAGTACGAAAGTTGGACGCATCGCGCGGCGAAATCGGATGTTACATTTTCAAACAATCGATGACGTAAACTGATACCAAGTTAGCCGCCGCTCTTTGTGGGTGTTATTTGTTATAAAAACAACTTTAGTCTGACTGACTTCTCTCCCTCTCTCTCCTCTCACTCACTGCTCTCTCTCTACTCTATCTCTCGCCCCTCTCTCTCTCTTCTCTTTCTTCTCTGCAATAAAAAAAATGTTTGGCTGAAATGATGTGTACACACTTGCGTATCTGCATATCTGCGCCTTAACAATTGTTTGAAGTGTCACTTACGCAACGATGAAATGATTTATCGTCTTTAAACCGTGAGCAACAGGAACCTTCAGATGAGCCCAGTCGCTCTGCGGCTCTTGTTGGTAAACTTCTGAGCATTCAAATATTTATATTGAATATATAATCGTATATACATATTATCTATACAACGTGTTAGGATCTCAATTTAAAATGATAAAATTAAAGGATAGCATTAACGTAGGTTTAAAGGTTAGTAAGTGTTACGACATGTTTAAATTATGCTGTGTAAAATTATGCTGTCTAAAATCACTAGAAATAATGGCAACAACCTTTAAGATATTTTTATTTCACAGCATAATTTAAATGTTATTTAACTCTGGATAGTTCTTATACCTACATTGAAGATATCCTTTAAATATTTTAGGAAGTCGAGGTGCATTAACCATGTTCTGTAGGCATGTTATTAACATATGGCTGCATTTTATTTACACACTTCCATGCATATCAATTTTATGCAATTTTACGTATGTATTACATATATATAGTTCCACATTGTCTGTAAATGCCCCCTGTACTGCCACTGTATACAAATGTGATCAGTGTTGACCCAATTCCTGGTGCTACTTTTTAATGGGAATGTTGGAATGCTGTCAAGAATAATTCTGAAACCATGTATGGTGAAAGTATTGCTAGTGAAATACCTAGCAAGTGCCAGCATGCTCATTGTGGTTAGCACGTTGCAGAAGCATGGATTAATTTAGGAATTGTACTTGCTTGCCGTGATCTTAGAACTAACGTCTGCTGCTTCTGTATTCACTGTGCTGGACTTTACAGCTGTCTTCATTAGACCGATGCCCAATGTTAATAATGGACTACTGGTAACACCTAGTGGTAGTCTTTTTCGCAGTCATTGAACCCTTGTTTTCTGCGGTAAATCATGGTGGCTGTGGTTACTCTCCCATTCACTTCCATGTCAGGGATGTAATTTTGGCCTGTAAATTATTTTGAAATGAAGAATCAAATTGTTAGCGACGCGGGATATTGTTTAAATTCTCACCTTAAGCTGTAATGGCCTATGAGCAGTCAGAGAAATGTTGCATTGGAATATTATTAACTGAAACCTGTCCAACTATGGATCATATTTCTAGAGAAACAAATGCAATCATCTCTGTGGAGGTCACTTCCCCTCTTGCACTGTGGAGGTCACGTGAAGGTCTAAGATCTTCAATAATCTCGCTAGGAGGCGCCACAATTTAGGCTAACATTTTGCAAGCGTCTACGTTATTTCAGTTAATTTTATCTCGATTTCAACGTGCATCTGCATCCACTGCTTATCTAACCAAGAAATGCACAAACACATTTGTGGAAAATGTGGTAAAGTTTATATACCTTAGCAGCACTATACTGAGGAAAGGCATAATATCCTTGGAGGCGAGTATCTCGTAATTTTCTGCTCTGTGTCTCTCACTAGGTGGTGCTGAAGTCGGTTTCTTGTGCCTGGTGGTTGTTGTCACCACTTGTGTGTTTACAATAGTGTTATCAATGCACACGATGCAGCTTTGCTCTCAGTTTTTTTTACAAAATAATTGTGCTTTAATTTTTATACTGCTTACTTATAGGGTGGAATGTTTCAGTTAGATGTTGTATACAAAGTACTGTTTTCGGTTTTTCATATTACTTTCCGATCTAATGTGGGCATTAATACAACGTTACATTAAATTAATTATTGTATATTCTCAATTAATACGCTAGTCATGTGCTTTATATGTATGTCTTCTTTAAACCGTCCGTTCGCACATTGTTTATTTGATTTATTAATGTCTGCATCATTTTAATTGGCTCTCAATATATTTTAGACTTTTCTTTATTGTAGCTAACACTGTCCTTTTATCGTTAGCAACGTTCACGTCTACGATGTATCACATGTATGTGTTATCGCTTCATAGAGGGCAGCAGCAGTTGGATATGGCGACAGATTTCTTTACAGAGATGGACTATATAGATAGATGACCGATGACATAGGAACCACTGTGAATTAATGCAATTTTTTTAAT
>NW_014577066.1:949252-951496 GCF_000485595.1 Priapulus caudatus | reverse complement strand
ATATATATATATATATATATATATATATATATATATGCAGCAGTGCAAGAACAATGATTATTTCCAGCATCAAATTTATAAGTAATTCGGTGTTTGTCAAAAAATCATTTGAAGAACTGCAAATGCAATCGCCATATTAAGTTAGCTTCTTACTAGATTGTTTTTATAACGAATGGTAATACACTCGCTGCCCGCAATGCCCCATTCGTTGTATATAGTATAATCAGCCACAAACGTACGAGCATGGGTGCGTGGTTCCGATTGTTCACATCTCTTATTTTTGCGGTTAGTTACTGTTCCATTCTTTGGTGTGTTCAGCGTGTATATATTGGAAAGATATCTAATGCCGCCGGGTGCGTGCGCGCGCGTGTTCGTGCACGTATGTGCTTGTGCAGATTATAACGTAAACACTTGTTATAACCGTCGGCTAGTGATATCGTGCATTCCGAAAAACTGGTGTTGCTGATGTGATAAAATCGATTATCGGCATAATACGATTTAGTTAAATGGCGTAGTGATGTACTAAACACGCGATATCCAGAATCTGCGATATTAGATAGCATGTTATATGGCAGTATATATAACTTTATATCAGGGGAGAGTTGTATTCCCTCCTGCTTGTATCGTGTGTAGGATGTGTATACATATAGACAGATATTTGCGGTTCCTCGTATGCTATCAGTAAATCCAGTATATGGTTTTAAGTAATCACTGTGCGTGAAACTGCTAGCATTGCACTTACTATCGAGAGGTGTGTGGTTGGTTTATGTAACCTCATGGATGAAATTTATATTGTTGAAGTTGTTATTTAACGTTCGTATAAAAAATATGCATAACAGAGAGTCTATATATGTATGTATATCAGGAGTAAATAATCTCTGAGGGTGATAATCTCTCTCTACCTATAATGAGCATTTATTAGACAGTACAGCAGTCATGCCTATTGAGAGGTGAGCATTTCACGCGGATGTCGAGTGGAATTTGATTAAGGGCATGTCCACTGCTGGTATGCACCCTCCTATCTTATGCGGACAGGCACAACGAACAGACTCAACGCTATTGATACCTATGCAATGCCGTACTCCTATATATATCTGTCCGTCTCTCTCTTTCTCTCTCTCTCTCACTCTCACTCTCACTTTCTCTCTCTTTCTCTCTCTCGCTCGCTCTCTAGCAGCTAGGAGTGCTCATATATCATTATACGATCTGATAGATAACAGATCCAAATAATGAAGGGTATATATATATATACTTATGTGGTGTAGATTATTAAAATAAGAAACATCTCGGGTAGAAAAAAATGGTATGTAACGGGTCACTTTAATCTCACTCAATGAACGAAATGACACCTGTCTAATAGTCGTGATATATACGAACTATTTTCTTGTGCGCAGGATGCGTTAGGTATACTGTAGTACGTGCAACGCGTACATTCGGTGTGAGATCCGGCGTCTCGTGTCCGTTGAAATTCGCGATGTAGACTTCCTAGCTCGTCATTACACATTACTGCCCGCGGTTGTGAAATAGTCACTAGAAACTGCTAGTATGCGCGCTGAATCGTTATTGGCACTTCGCGCCTCCTCCTGCTTGCCGGTGGTCGGGCCGCGAGTCTTCTCGTTTGCTGCTGCATCAAAGGCCGGAGACTGTGGTGGAGACTGCTTTATATTCATGTTCGAAAGTCACTCGGGACTTCACTCAGATGACGCTAATGTCATTTAGAGACGCGGAAATTTTCTTCTCAACGAGCTGAAATGATGGCGAGCAGAAATTATCGAAGATTAATCAAATATTTACCATGTATACATTGCATAGTTCATTACGCGGTGCGGCAGTGATTGCGCATGCGCACAGGCCGAGGGCCGGACGCGTGTTGCGTACACAAGTCGCATGTTTTATTTTAGTATATGCTCAAGATGTACTTGTCACTAACTTGCAATAAATGTTTCACGAACTATTATTATATCTGTTATGCCGTACATTTTTGTATCAGGATGATTAGTACAATTAGAATAGACACATACTGCGTTACACACACACTCACACACACGCACACGCACACGCACACGCACACGCACACACACACATATAGATATATATTACACAATTATTGCATATATGTACATTATACAATATGCAGTGGAAACGTGTAGTTTTTGGGATTCTGCCCTCCGGTATCAGGTAACATTGATTTTTGTTCAATCTACAAAGTTCCGTCTCGCCCGTACATGATCTCTCAGCTAGTGC
>NW_014577066.1:931752-944252 GCF_000485595.1 Priapulus caudatus | reverse complement strand
CGGTAACGATCTAGTCCGTTGACTCATTCTCGTAAAGCAGTTTAATTCTCCTATAATTATACCACCTTCCTCTTTATTGCAGATAGCAGTTCCGCCTAGCGTAATTCTCATCTTCCGCGATATGCATGCATGTGAGCAGTTTTTCATCATCTCCCCACATCCTTCCCGGTGTTGTAAAAATGTTTCTTCTGTATTCTCTACTTTCTTATCTATCTCGTAAGACAGTTTTTCTTATATTTTCCACATCGTATTCCATATCTCGTAAAGCAGATTTACAATTATTCCGCCTCGCATTATGCAGTGTTCGCGTGTATTTCTCGTCCTCCCTGTCACACTGTGTCATTTTCGCCATAGCTACCAAAGTCACAGATCGCGGAAGACGCTATTTTATCGCCGAGAATCGTTCTTTGGAAACGAACCAAAATTTGAACCGACTGAAAACTAACTGACTAAAATGAACCAAAATTCTCAAGTACAACTTGGTGGTTTACCACAGGTAGCGAAAACCGTTAGCATTCACTTATAGGTAGGGTAACTACAACTCGGCCAACGTTACGAATGAATGAGTGGACAGAGCTGTGTTGGGTAATAACCATGTATAGACATTATATGATGGATCGGCATTACCGCGATGCTTAATATAATCTTACCTACATCTTATCGATTTATCGCTTTGCTTCATAGGCTGTCACGCTGCTGGTTGCTCTGCATGCATGCGCCACGACTTCTTACAAGTGTTTTGCGTGTTAGAAAACGCAGACGTGACTGTAATCGCAACATAATAAGTTATTAACTACACTAGACAAACAGCAGTTCGCGTACCATTCTTTATGCATCCACCGATCCGTGCGCCCCCCGGCCGTCAGTCTGTTCGTCCGTCCAATTCCATCCAGTTATCCATTCATCCATGCGCCTGTGAACTTCAACGCTGCCTCGCGTCTTGCATGAACAATGACTGACACCTAGTGGGGGGGGGGCTGACCCGATAGGTTAAGTAATTCAGATAATACCAAAATGGATCTCCATGGGTACACAGAACACATATGTTTGCGCAACTCTGTTTGAGATTAGCCTTCTACTGCCCGTTATGTACACGGTCGGCAAACTGTCTGAGCTAGTATGGACGTTTGTAGACACAGCGCTATTGCAGACTGTGTGAATTCGTGTGGAACTGTTGTCGTTGGGTCATATCATGATCAGATGGTTGCAACAAAAGGCTACAAAATCATCCCAGTCCCTCTTACAGCCTCTTCACTCTCCCATCCACTCTCTCCACGCGCGCACACATACACACCGCTCTCTTCTATCTCTCTCTCTCTCTCTCTCTCTCTCTCTCTTTCTCTCTTTCTTTCTCTCTCTCTCTCTCTCTCTCTCTCTTCTTTCTTTCTTCTCTCTCTCTCTCTTCTCTCTCTCTCTCTCTCTCTTTTCCTCTCTCTCCCTCTTCTCGCTCTCTCTCTCTCTCTGCATCCCTCTCGCTCTTCTTCTCATCTGCTCGCCTCTCTCTGGTTGTGGTGTGTGTGTGTGTGTGTGTGTGTGTGTGTGTGTGTGTGTGTGTGTGTGTGTGAGTGTGTGTGTGTGTGTGTGTCTGTGTGTCTGTCTGTCTCTCTGTCTCACATTCTTTCTCTCCCCCGCTCTCTTTCTCTTTCTCTACCTTTCTCTCTCTTTCTCCCTCTCTCCCCCTCTCTCTCCACCATGAACGTCTAACCATTCATGCCCAACATAACGGCAAGTTAATCCTTAACTTGGTGAACTTTGATTAAAATCGAGCGCGTAATGCAGAACAAATATTAGCTCCGCGTCAGCCGAGCATAGCTACGGGTTTTCTGACCCCCAAATCTCGTCATCAACAAAACTCTACAATGGCTAAGTCAGCATTACCCTCGGAATCGCGGGTTTTAAAATAACATGGGCGAAGAAGTGTGGAGAGATCACTACGCGCATACAGAAGTCTAAGAAGCTTCACGATCCATGCTGGTTTTGGGCGCAATGTTGTAGAAAGTCACAGACCGTGAATAGACGTCAATGTAATAACAATGTGTTGATTTCCAGTATAGCGCGTACGAATTGAAGAATTGCAATATGTGCGCTGTATAATGATGACACACTGAAAGCTCTCATTGGTAACTAGCTTTGATTGAATCAACATCCATCAACCATAACTTGCGAACAATTTCTTCAACGTAATTGGCGCATATAGCCGTTGCAACGGCCGGCCTGGGGAGGTATATGCTAATGTCATATACAAGTCGTCTGCGCTCTTCCATACCTTCAGTGACAACACGAAGAAAGGTATTAATATTCCTGAAAATTTTGCTTCGAAAGCAGTAGAGTAGTAGCTGGCCTTGTGTTGATTTGACAGGTCGGGATTATTTGGCAGCAAAGTAGGAGGTAGATATCACGGGTAGGTGGTGAGTATGACAGAGACTTGGCAGCTGTGTAGATGTCATCTGTAGTTTAGTAGGTAGGGGGCGATTGAATACGTACGTATGGAGTAGTAGGAAGAGATGAATTGACAGCTAACGATATATTCAGTGGTGTGTCGTTTCGGCTTGGCAGGTGTAGACAGTTTCCTAGTTACTTAAGCACCTTTGCTTTTCTGCAGTTGGTACAGCTCACACGCGCGCGCACACACGCGCATATAGTCACGCACGTAGTACACACATACACGCACGTAGTACACACATACACGCACGTAGTACACACATACACGCACGCATACACCGTCTCGTACAATGATGTAACAAGATGTCAAGCCGTTGTTCTCGTCCGAAATTCTGATCGCTGTATTCCAGACATTTCGCTTCATGATCAATTGACAATCGATAACCCCCAGAACTCCATTCAGTTGAGATGTGTGTGCATGTGCGGTGTGCGTGCGAGCGTCTGTGCGTGCGCGCCTGCGTATGCGCGCACATGTGCGTGCGTGCGTGTGTGCGCGCGCGTGCGTGTGCGCGTACATGTGCCTGCGTGTGTGTGTGTGCGCGTACGTGTACGTGAACGTCACGCGTACGTGTGCCGGTAAGCATTTATGTTTGCCGCGTACGTTGTTATCGCTTGTTTCTGCGACATTTCTGTCTTCCTTCGGCGTAATTCGTTCGCGACCATCTGTCTCACATGTCTAGATCTGGCTCTCAGTGCTATATGCGCTTCACGAGTCTAGACAGGAGTGGCTGTCAGCATTATACTCGTTGTTTCTGCAGGCGTAAGTATAATCTTATTAGACGATGATGTTATCTCGAGCCCAATACGGCATGACGATAGGATATCTTATTATGGTGGGAGAACATAGACTTGCTGTTTCGGTTGAGATTTAACACACTCGCAAACGCTTCGTCAATGTTTTGGTGATAGTCGCTTAAATATAAAGATATCACTTTAATAAGCCGCATCTTAAAAGCGGTTGTGCCGCTAGCAATAGCGCACCATCGACCTTACGAATATAACAACAACATCAACAGCAGCAGTATAGCAGCGCCAGCGTCAGCAACAGCGCCAGCAGCAGCACCAGCAGCAGCACCAGCAGCAAATAACAGCAATGATAATAGTAATATGAAAAACGATAATCTGTTACTCTATCAACGCAAGTCGCAGTACTTCATACTTCAAAATCTATAATATTTTTATGTACTTCATACTTTAAAACATTTAAACGTTCAACAAACATACTCAAATGTGTACTAACTTAAAATTGCACAACCGGCTGTAAATGTCCCTAATCATAGACATAAAATCTTTACGTATATACTAGATGTCTACACGCGTACGGGAAACCGTCTAAAGTGACTTAGAAGGATGAGAATCGTGGCTCATCATGTCGCATGATTAATACGTTTCCCTGTCGACACCACACGTCGGCGGCCCTGGCGGACGAGACGCTATTCACGTACTACGTACGTATCGTAATAGCTGCATATTATGACGTCGTGGTATAAAGGGTGTCCTTGTTTGCGCTGTTGCGCGTGCAGGCCTCCCCCGCCTCACAGATAGTCGGTCGCGAGCGACTGCAGCTAGTGGTCCATTAGTCATGTGCGACAAGAGATGGCGTTGGTAAGCGTAGCACTGTAATATTGCGTGGAAATGCTCTTGGAGTCGCGGGAATTATGATCAACGAGCCTGCCGCCAGGTAACGCCCAGGTCGTCCGTAATCGCTGCCATTTATAAACGAGTACTTCAACGAGGGCATTACGAGATGTAGATTAACTATAGGATCCGTATCGCACGACGATTTAACGTCTTCCATGCTGCGTAGTTTGATCGTTTGATTTGATTTCACGAGGACGGGTGTCCGGCGAAAACGTGCATGCAGGTTGTATGTGAAACCGTCGCGTGATATACCGACACACACTAGCTCATTTTTGGCCAGAGGTCGGTCACGTTATGCGGTGTTCATAGTCTTAGCATGTTCTCTCGATTTTCAGACAATAGCGCGCGAAACTAACAATAATGTGCGTGGAGTTCTAGTGCCTAGGCGATATCTCAATGCTGAGGGTTTTATACTCGTCCGCCCACTGTCGTTGGTTTGTTTATTGGCCGTTCCTACTCCTTGGCGCTGTCGACCCGGGCTAGTGCCTGCTAAGCCATGCATTTGGTTTGCTATGCTAAGGAATATTGACGAATATTCAGACCTACGTAGGCGCGCGCGCACGTGCGCACGCATGCTCGCATACACGCGCGCTCGTAAGTTCACTCGTCCACGCACGTATACACACGCGAGCGCGCAAGCACACACCCACGCACGCCCGGGATGTTGGTGTGCAGTAGCTGGGGGCCGTGATTCAACAGTGCGCTCTATTCTGCTTCCAGCACGGATACCTGTAGGCCTACGAAACATTACATGCAATTAATCGCCGTCCCGCGGCTTGGAACTCATCCAACTGTTCTATACGTTTCTGCTTATAATCGCTGCAGTGGTGACGCTAATATCATACCTGACGGGGAGCCTACGCTGCCGCTGAGCTATGTTAGGCCTCGTTGCCATGGTTATTGTTTCTATGATACCCGATGCCAAGTGTCTGATTACACGTATCGAGAGCACTGATCTCTATTATACTAACTATATAGTTAGTATAATAGAGATCAGTGATCGCGAGTCACAGCGATGGTTTTTTCAGTAAAGGATCGTTTTAATTCACTAATTGAATTTTATATCATTGTATATAAAACAGCGCGATATTATTATTTTTATTATTGATATTTTATTACTATTATTATTATTATCATCATCATCATCATCGTCGTCGTCATTATCATCATCATCATCATCATCATCATCATCATCATCATCATTCCAGCACAGTCCGCTGGAAACAGGAATTTTGCAACCGTGTAAAGCTCTTATCTTGCGTGAGATTTTCTCCCGTTCGCTCTTCTACCGATGAGATGGTGATGTGTTATAAGATGGTGAGGTCTCCTGCTGCATCTCATCAAGAGCGCATTAACCCCATTTAAGGGGTTAATGCGCTCTTGATCTCATTCAGAGTACTGGCGCTTGCGAGGCGATGACAACTCACAAGCTGTGCTGTAGACGACGATTGTAGCGCGGCTTTGATGGCTCCTGGTCTCCCACACAGTGTCGGACACCATCACAGCAGTTTACGACCGTTAGCGGATGTATTACTTTTGATAGAAGCTAGGCGGCCTTCAGTTTGCGGCGCGATGCGAGTATAATTGCTAGCCTTGGAATGGACCTTCATGGCCCGGTGACTGGCAGAAATAGAGAACGAACGAGAGAGAGAGAGCGCGCGCGCATGAGTGAAAGCGAGAGCGAGAAAGTCAGCGAGCGAAAGAGAGCGAGAAAGTGAGTGAGAGAGAGAGAGAGAGGGGGGGGGGAGAAAGGGAGTAAGAGAAAGCGCGCGCGCCCGCGAAACGAGAGATAGAAAGCGAGCGAGAGAGCCTGCGATCGAGTTAGAGAGAGAAGGGGGAGCGACAGAGAGCGAGCAAGAAAGAGGGCGATAGCGAGAGGGAGAGAAAGGGAGCGTGAGACGAGAGGGGGAGGGGGATCAAGCGAAAAACAAGGGGAGAAATGCTGCGGAGGAGAAATCACGAGAAAGCTCGTGCGACAACACTATAGTTTCACTCGATCGGAAATAGATGCTGCTATTCTTTATTTGTGGCGTGAACATGGGTAGCAAACACGAAAGCGTCGCCATCAACCATCAACAGCAAAGTGAAGCCTTTATATCAGTCAGCATTATCTCGCATCATTTATAGTGCTCTCGTGTTACGCGGAGGTTCAAATCTCGTGGCGTCAGCCGATGTTCGCCATTTTCATTGATTGCCTTTGTATTGCTATTGCTAGCACCGTTGAAAATCCGTTCTCTCTTGTACGTAGTATGAAGAGTTTCTGAATGGTACGAGATTTCAGCATATCTCTCCGCGCGGTTGTGAATATGGTTCTTGATTTCAGTATTTTTCTCCGTTTGCGTCTTTGAATGGTTGCTAATTTTAGTGGTCTCTCCATGCAGCATACTGGGAGTGTTTTAATGATCGCGGGCTCTATGGTAATTTATTTATGTACGTCCTTCACTAGTCTCTAATCCTAGTATATTTTTATCTGCGGCTTGGAATAGCTAAACAAATGCTAATATTGTTTGTCGACTCATTTCGAAGTATAGCATCCTTCGGCTATGATGAAACTATGAAGGGCTCATAACTCGGGCATCTTTCGTGGATTTCCCTTACTTCTAAGCACCCGTTTGACATCTTATGGGCGGTTTAAAAATCGAGACAAATCGGTAAAATTAATGGTGAGAGATACTACTTTGATTCTACCCTTTCGGATTTAACAATTGCCGTGCTACCTAGCATGTGCATGTGCTGAATGGGAGAAGATGTTGGTGGATATGAAGTCAAGTGCAATGTCCTTGAAACTTAACAATCATCGCCAGGCGGTGTGAACTGACCAGTGATGACATTGTTCTGTCGCTTGCCTTGCCTTTGTTACATAGGGTGCCGCCTGACACATGGCACACTGATCTTTTGAAGTTTCGCCAACTGGAACCGCGGTTGTATGCTGCATTTTTGCACTTTTGCACTTTTGCGCAATCAGTGGGCAAAAATCGCTGTGAAGTTCTTTGTCGGTCTATAAAGCCGCCACTGTACGAAAATTGGGTCTCGCTCCATGGCGTATATTGCATTACACCCCCACCTCGCCTTACTCACACACACTCACGCGCACATGCGCGCGCACACACAGTACCACACACACACACACACACACACACGCACACGCACACGTACACGCACACGCACACGCACACGCACACGCACACGCACACGCACACGCACACACCACACACACACACACACACACACACACACGTATGTACGGTAGATTTCGCTCTCGTGATGACGTATCTGGCGCCGGTCAAAACTCGTGTTTATTGATGCGCTGGCTGAGAGCATCACGCCCCCTAGCGGCCAAGCCGAGTGTACCCCGTGAGTGATGAGGAGGACGGAGAAGACCTCCATTACATATATATATATAACAATAGTAGTTGACGAATCCAGGTTTGATAGTGCGCAGTGGCTACGTGTCCGGTCATCCATTAGAAAGCTCAGCACAGATGGCCACGCCCCCTTTCAAATCGTTGATTTTGCTGGATTTCCTACTATTGCTTCAAAAGTTACAAAAACACATTTTTTTGGATAAAGGTAAGCAATATTATGGTAAAAACTTATTGTTTATTGTTTTTTTTACTGAAAAAATATAGTTGGGTTCACATAAGAAATATATGATCGGACGCGTAGCCTGGGAGCTGGGCGTCCGGTAACCGGACGCTTAGCCACGGCCTTGCTAATAATGCGTGTTGTGGGCATGGATGCAGAATGCATATCAACAATGCGCGTCAAAGGAAATGGAAGAGAGATAAAATTAATAGAAGCTACATTTATCAGCAAAGCATGCATACGCACAGACATACGAGCTAGGGAGGAGCTGACGAGAATAATGTAGTCAATGCCTGTTCAATAAAATAGCTACTGCTATCAAGCGAGACTAGCCTACCGACAGTGTTATCGACTTAAAATGAGTTACCATTGCAAGAAGTTATTATCGACCACGACTCGAAAGGTATTATTACTGACCATGATTTCAAAGGCGTTATCATTGACAGCCACATGAATGGAGTTAACATTGACCACGGCTTGGAAGGGGTTGAGGTTGACAGTTACATGAAAGGAGTTAGGATTGACCACGACTTGAGTGATGCACACGAATTGAAAGGAGTTATACGATAAACCACGGCTTTAAAGCAGTTCATATTCATCGCGAGTTGAAAGTACCAGGAAGGAAAATAATAGTTGACAACAACTTGCTAGAAGGTGATATTGACCACGACATGAAACGTGTTGATTCTGCCCGTGACTTCCTGCTTTAGGAAACATGCACGATCCTTCTGCAGCCACCTGCCCTCTCGGGAATTAAGCATAAAAGAGATTCTTAAATTAGGAACAACAATATCTATAACACGGAGACCCACCATTTTCCAACAGCCCCACTGTGTGTCACGCGCTTCCAGAAAGCGACACTGAAAGCTAGAAACAATAATCATAGGGGTATGTGCCGACACGTTACCGTATTCGTAAGCCCTGGCTCCAAATAATAATAAAAAACTCGACACTTCGTTCTCCTATCGTTTAGGCGATCAATCATCGGCCATAGGTCATCAATCATGAATGCTCGGAAATGGTAATCTACTCCATTATTATTCGTGACAAATTGCAATGCGACGTTCGCTAATTCGTTCTGTACCCGTATAGTAATAACGTCGCAAAGATTCCTCTGGTAATTGCAGCTATTATGTGACAGAATGCCGCGCGCATACCGCGCGCTACAATCAACAATGCATTATACACTATATACTGTGGAAATACTACGCAATATATACACTATCCAAGATGTATGATCCAATGTACAATGTACGTCATATATAATATATACAAGATATACAAAATATACTATACAAGATGGAACTCTCCGCTTTATGCATCCCGCTTTCTGATCGTGAAGAGTAATACCCCGCGTTACGATAACCTCGCTTATTAGAGTTAATTCGCCCATGCGTAATTTGTAATGTATGACCACTTTACTTACGATACGAAACAGAAATTCGATTCCCACGCAATTCTTCGAAGGAATAAAAGGAATTCCACCCAAACACTTTCTTTTTGGATGATTTACGTACGAAATTAGCGTTACGAACGCTTTTTTGGTCCGGAACTCATTCTTTCGTAACGCGGATGTCGACTCATAATACGTATATGCGGCGTATAACGCCTACGTTCAGTTAGGCCAGTTTAGCCTGCGGCGTCTACCTGTCATTAACGATGAGCTAGCACTGTGGTTTATATGAACAATGAGGTGCCCTGCGGAGACAGTATCATATCACAACGTAGAGAATAATCACAAGTAGTTACAGCTATCATACATCTAAAATGTCACACATTTTGTACGACACTTCACTCCAAATAACATTCTAGACTCATGATGTCATATCTACTTATAGTTCTTATAGTACTATAGTATAATGTTTCTCTGTTAACGGGCATCTGGGTAGCTCTTGCAAGGCACACCAGCACTGAGTTAGTTTTCTAACGAGTGCGACGCGCCAGATGTTATTGTGTAGTAGTTTAGCTCAACGTCAAGCTTAAGTTTGATCTATGGACGTCGGTCGTTAGGCTTGTTAACCACGCCATGTGCGTGTCTTTGTCTTTGTCTACAATACATCATATATTAAAAGATAATTTATTTCGACGAACAATCTCCGTCTCAACTGATTTTTATTTTTCCATTCATACTCTTACATTACAGCTGATTAGTGATTACACTTAAAGATAGCGATTCATTTCTACGATTGCTCTTCAATCGCGCGCACCGGCTAGATATCCATGATTGTTGTAATCATAATTATATACTTAGCATTAGCAATGCGTGCGTTTGACTCGTTCGTGCAATTTATTTCAATTATATTATGACCTCGCAGAAACCAATACTTGGCACCTGTACCGCACTTCTTAATGTACTCTTATATGGGTGTGTGTTGCGTGCGTGTGTGCGCGCGTGCGTGTATCAACGTATGTGCGCGTGCGTGAGCGTATGCCCGCGTGTGCGTGCGCGCGTGGGTATCAGCGTGTGTGGGCAATGTGTTTGTGAGCGTGTGCAGGGGTGTGTGTACATGCGTGCGTGTGTGCGCGTGTGCACGCGCGTGTGTGCGCCTGCGTGTGTGTGTGCGCATGATGATGAAGCTCATATCACTCTAACTTTCGATGATGATATAAACTTTTGTCACGCATTAATAGCTCACCTATTATATACTATACGTTCGCTGTCGCTACTTTTACTAAAGCTATGCTATGCCCATTGGCTGCTATCGACAAACCCGATTAATCAATAAACTATCAATCAGATTATTACATTAAGTGAACATAGCTCCCTTGAAGACACTAGGATTCTAAATAATACAAGATGCAAATACCAAGCAGAATTTCCTGCGCAGTAGACCTATATATTTCCTCCTGAAGTCAAGCGCCTGCGTAGTGTACAGTGACTATCCTAATGTAATGCGTATTCCAACTTGATATTGCATTTTGAATTTTATTTAGCAATCTCGCTCAGACAAGATTTGACTAATATATCACCGGCAGTCAGTCTGACAGACACTGTGCATGTTTGCGTGATGGATGGCAGCAGATAGTATTGCCAGGCAGTTCCGTATGCATCTTATTTGTTTGAACATTAACCAGGACAGCCGCTTTTCCCTGCGTTTACATAACACCATTAGAGCGGCTCTCGTTTCGTTTGATGTATTAGCACGAGACACGGTGTTGTTACGTGTTAGGAAACATAAGGAGCGTTGCCACGTGCGAGCACGACAAGGATAACTATGCAAGGACATGAAGAACAATGCAGATATAGGGGGCGCTGTTACGTGTAAGCAGATATTAAGAGTGTTGTTACGCGTTGGCAAATATAGACAGTGTTGTTATATGTGAGCAGATATAGACAGTGTTGTTATATGTGAGCAGATATAGACAGTGTTGTTATATGTGAGCAGATATAGACAGTGTTGTTATATGTGAGCAGATATAGATAGTGTTGTTATATGTGAGCAGATATAGACAGTGTTGTTATATGTGAGCAGATATAGACAGTGTTGTTATATGTGAGCAGATATAGACAGTGTTGTTAAATGTGAGCAGATATAGACAGTGTTGTTATATGTGAGCATAGGGTGCGACTCCACGTAGATAGGCTCGCGTCAAGTACGCACATGTCTCTTTCGCATCTCTCTCCTCGGCTATGGCCGATATATCGATGAATCTCGTTATAGCTCTCCCTCCGTCGACGCCGCGTACGATGAAACCGAATGAACCCGAATCAACCCGAATGATGCCGAATAAATTCGAATGATACCAAATGAATCCGATTGAACCCGAAGAAGCCCAATAACTTTGGTGTGCACGTGATCTTTCGGGCGGCAACGCGAGCGCTCTGTATTTCATGATGGTTTCAGGTGCGAGTGGTTGCATCTCGTATCCCGCGAGGGTGGGGGTGCACCGGAGAAAGGCAAAGCCCACCGTTTGATCAAAAGCTAGTTTAACCTGTTCTCGCGCCATGCACTTATATCCTGTTTCGTTGATATCTCTCACTATTTGGCACACAGTTAGTGCATCGCATGTCGAGTAACTACAATCTTCACTGAGGTTTATTCGACACATGCGGATTCTGTTAGATACAAATATGTTACACTGACGAGAAGCGGGTTAAATATTTGTACCTAACACAAACAACGTGTGTTCAATGTAGCGCATACGCGGAGTTCATGTGTAGTGTGTCGACATGCGAGACACTCACTAGGATGTCAAATAGTGGGTTACGCGTATGTATCTGTAGCATCTATATGTTTCCTGGCTATGCATGGTTAATATTTATATCAAACATCCATGTAAATATCTCTATGTGAATCTCTATGTAATGTCTCTATGTAAATATCTCTATGTGAATCTCTATATGTCTCTATGTAAATATCTTTATGTGAATCTCTATGTAATGTCTCTATGTAAATATCTCTATGTGAATCTCTATGTGATGTCTCTATGTAAATATCTCTATGTGAATCTCTATATGTAATGTCTCTATGTAAATATCTCTATGTGAATCTCTATGTAATGTCTCTATGTAAATATCTCTATGTGAACCTCGATATGTGATGTCTCTATGTAAATTTATCAGTGTGTCGATTGCACTCGTAAAAGTGCTCGATCCACCCCCCCTTTATATCTCTTTTATATCAGGACATTAATGACATTAAAGTTGGGAACGCTCCTAATGGAGCACCATCCATTAGGAGCGTTCCCAACTTTAATGTCATTAATATCGTGATATAAAAGAGATATAAAGGGGGGGTGGATTGATATAAATTAGATATCAAGGGGGGGTTTGATATGAAATAGATATCAAGGGGGGGTGCATCGATATCAATTACATATCAAGGTGGGTT
>NW_014577066.1:930574-931742 GCF_000485595.1 Priapulus caudatus | reverse complement strand
CGTGCGCGCGTGCGTGTGTCCGTGCGCGCGTGCGTGTGTCCGTGTGCGCGTGCGTGTGGCCGTGCGCGCGTGCTTATGTCCGTGCGCGCGTGCTTGTGTCCGTGTGCGCGTGCGTGTGTCCGTGCGCGCGTGCGTGTGTCCGTGCGTGTGCTGCTCTTTTCTACTCATTCCGCACAGTTACCATAGATTCGTATAAATCTACAATCGGCACTGTCGCAGCATTTCGGTCGAGTTACATAGTCAATTTGCGCGCGGCCCGTTGTTATCACGCCAGCAGAAATCTCGCATTCTCTGCTTACGGCCTAAGTCTGCAGCAACCGCGTCAGCGCTCTCGGTTATACATGCTCTCATATCCGCACCGTTAGCTATCGTCGGTGCTCGGTTTCGCGCTCCGCTATGGTGTCCAGGCGGATAAAGATTCGTGCGACCGCGGCACCACCGCCACTCTCGCGGCGGTCTATGGCCCGGAGAGCGGATTATTTACCGCGCGCTGCTGTGTTTGTGGCAAAGGCCGGCCTTTGTGCGCGAATTCTTTGTGGGTTATTCGCTCCACTGAGATATCACAGAGTAACAACAGTCGCTGGTGCGGCGACGACGGAAGTGAACGAACGCGAAACCGGGGAAGCGGGGAGGTGGGTGAAAAGCACTTTCGCTTTTCTTTCCTCCGTCCGTGCTGTCCGGTCTTTTATCGTCGGCCCGTGTGGTCATGCAGGAACCCGTGCTCGCGCGGTCAATATACGGTCACGTCGGCGGTAGCCCAGCAAGCCTCGATACTGTGTTTTGTCGCGTCGGTGCTTTGTGAAACGAAATCTACGTCTCGAATACAATGTTAGGCAGATGATTCGATATCTCGTCACATAGATAAGTAGGGGTTTCGCTACATGCGTATAAATGTAATACCAATTCGTCTCAAAGAGACGAGCAAACTCGAAATATGAAACGAGCGAGCGACGTGTTTCGACTACGCATGCGCTGTGCGTCGCTGCGTCGCTGCTGCGTCGCTGGTGTGGTCGTTCACGGTCGTAGTCGCTTCTGGCTTGCAAGTCGTTAATCACGGACGGCGGCGCATCGCGGAAGCACGACGATGGCACTCACTCACAATGACGGTAGCATTCTCTCTCTCTCTCTCTCTCTCTCTCTCTCTCTCTCTCTCTCTCTCTCTCTCTCT
>NW_014577066.1:923410-927884 GCF_000485595.1 Priapulus caudatus | reverse complement strand
CGGATGTCGCCATTTTCATTGATTGCCTTTGTATTGCTATTGCTAGCACCGTTGAAAATCCGTTCTCTCTTGTACGTAGTATGAAGAGTTTCTGAATGGTACGCAGATTTCAGCATATCTCTCCGCGCGGTTGTGAATATGGTTCTTGATTTCAGTATTTTTCTCCGTTTGCCTTTGAATGGTTGCTAATTTTAGTGGTCTCTCCATGCAGCCATACTGGGAGTGTTTTAATGATCGCGGGCTCTATGGTAATTTATTTATGTACGTCCTTCACTAGTCTCTAATCCTAGTATATTTTTATCTGCGGCTTGAGATAGCTAAACAAATGCTAATATTGTTTGTCGACTGCATTTCGAAAGTATAGCATCCTTCGGCTATGGATGAAACTATGAAGGGCTCAAAACTCGGGCATCTTTCGTGGATTTCCTTACTTCTAAGCACACCGTTTGACATCTTATGGGCGGTTTAAAAATCGAGAAAATCGCGTAAAATTAATGGTGAGAGATACTACTTTGATTCTACCCTTTCGGATTTAACAAATTGCCGTTGCTACCTAGCATGTGCTGAATGGGAGAAGATGTTGGTGGATATGAAGTCAAGTGGCAATGTCCTTGAAAACTTAACAATCATCGCCAGGCGGTGTGAAACTGACCAGTGATGACATTGTTCTGTCGCTTGCCTTGCCTTTGTTACATAGGTGCCGCCTGACACATGGCACACTGATCTTTTGAAGTTTTCGCCAACTGGAACCGCGGTTGTATGCTGCATTTTTGTCACTTTTGCACTTTTGCGCAATCAGTGGGCAAAAATCGCTGTGAAGTTCTTTGTCGCGTCTATAAAGCCGCCACTGTACGAAAATTGGGTCTCGCTCCATGGCGTATATTAGCATTACACCCCCACCTCGCTCACTCACACACACTCACAGCGCACATGCGCGCGCACGACACAGTACCACAACAGCACACACACACACACACACACACACACACACACACACACACACACACACACACACACACACACACAACCTTGGTCATGCTGTATATGAGCGTGTATATGTGGATGAAGAGAGCACCAATTGATGGCATCGAATCTCCCCACCGCCGCGTCTCCACTTTGAAAATGCACTATCCGTCAGTTGGTTTTCAATATTGGGTTGACAGAGGCGATTTGGAGATGAGTCTTGCGGGCATCGCGGTAAAGGTGCTGGCTGGCTGATATACGTGAGAATCACGAAAGGCAGCTGTGTGCTAGCATTGCACGACGTCACGGCCGATTAAACGGCATTGAAGCATAGGATAATTTTATCAGGAGTGAATAATAATAGATTATCCATTATTTATTATTCACTCCTAATTTTATACAAATGCACGTTTGTAAAGATGATACAGTATAACCCGTAAGTAAAAATGTAGATTCGAAGAAAGAGACATATGAGAGGCAGATAGAGACAGAGACGGAGGCAGGGACAGAGATAGAGACAGAGGCAGACACTGAGACGGCGAAAGTGACAGAGACATGCAGACATAGAGATAAAAGACAGAGGCAGATACAGAACCAAAGACAGAAATAAGAGAAGAGACAGAGAGAATCAGGGAGGAAGGGAGCGCGCGGGAGAAACAGGCAGGGAGCGAGGAGGAGAAAGAAAGAGGGAGGGGGTAGTGGGGTTGAGAGAGGAGGGAGAACGAATGAGAGTGAGGTTCGCGTGACTACGTGTGCGCGTGAGAAAATATATACAGAGAAGACGCGACTGTATAACACCTCGGCCAAGGAGGTTATGTTTTCGCCCCTGTTAGTTTGTTGGTTTGTCTGTCAACAGGATATCTCAAAAAGTTACGGACGGATTTTGATGAAACTGACGGATTGGTCGTGGGCGAAGAACCAATCGATTAGATTTTGGTGGTGACCAAGCTCTGGATCTAGGGTTTGTTCCCTTTTTTTGTGGGGAAGACTTCGGGCACATTCAAAATTCATCAAAAAAACGCTGTGGCGGAGGTTTGCTATCTCCGATTGCTCTTGTTTTAATTAGATTTAAAATATTTCGATACGTCTTCTCAAAATTTTGATGCACTAGAGTAAACAACATATATTGCATTGTCGTATAAGTATATACCAAATTAATCTAGATTAATTGGGCATATACCGCTCGCCGTCCGTTCCACTGGCGCGGAGAAAAAAGACTTGCAGCAATATCACCATTTATCAAACGTCACGGTGAGCACACTGGTGCTAATAGGGAATTAAACAATGCCACGGAACAATTATGAATCTCACATTTTAATCTCACCTGCGCTCATTGCGAGGAGCCCAGCTGCGCGAGGCAGTGCTTGTGAGAAGGGAGGGCATATCGATGATAAGTTGCTTTCGCAGACAATGTCACCGCGACGTTTACATGACAGGCCGACAATCGCGTACGCTGTCTCGCTCGCTATCTACGCCTCGCTTTGTGTGTCACTCAAGGCTGTCGCCAGCCGACGGGTGGTCCGACTGGGAATTACCACCACAAAAACCTTCTTTACCGCTTCAATAGTGTTTATCTTTCAGCTACCCGTATCGGTTGCATTACCAAAAGACGCTCCGTGCGCGTGTGTGATTGTGTGTACGTATACGTGCGTGTAAGGTGTGCATGTGCGTGCGTGCGTGCGTGCGTGCGTGCGTGCGTCCGTGCGTGCGTGCGCGCGGGGCTATACATGATGCGCGTATGCATCCGCCCGCCCGCATGTCTCTGTATATGTGTGCGTGCGTGCGCGCGTGCGTGTGTCCGTGCGCGCGTGCGTGTGTCCGTGCGCGCGTGCGTGTGTCCGTGTGCGCGTGCGTGTGCCGTGCGCGCGTGCTATGTCCGTGCGCCGCAAGTGCTTGTGTCCGGCGCGCGTGCGTGGGTTATCCGTGTGGCGGCGTGGCGTGTGTCCGTGGTGTGCTGCTCCTTTTCCTACTCATTCCGCACAGTTACCAATAGATTTCGTATACATATCTATACAATCGGCACTGTCGCAGCATTTCGGTCGAGTTACAATAGTCAAATTTGCGGCGCCCCGTTGTTATCACGAGCCCAAGCAGAAATCTCCGCATTCTTCCTGCTTAACGCCTAAAGTCTGCAGCCACCGCGTTACGCTCTGCGTTATACTGCTCTCATAATCCGCCCCAGTTAGCTATGCGTCGGTGCTGCGTTTTCAGCGCTCGCGCTATGGTGTCCAGCGCGGATAAAGATTCGTGCGACGCGGCGCCACCGCTCACTCTCGGCGGCGGATCTATGGCCCGGAAGAGGCGGATTTATTTACCGCGCGCTGCTGTAGTTTGTGGCAACGGCCGGCCTTTGGCGCGAAATTCTTTGTGGGTTTTCGCTTCCACTGAGATATCAGCAGAGTACAACAGTCGCTGGTGCGGCGACGACGGAATGACGAACGCGAAAAACCGGGAAGCGGGGAGGTGGGTGAAACAGCACTTTCGCTTTTTCATTTCCTCCGTCCGTGCTGATCCGGTCTTTTATCGTCGCCGCGTGTGGTCATGGCAGGAAACCTCCGTGCTCGCGCGGTCAATATATCGTCAGGTCGGCGGTAGCCCGAGCAAGCCTGCGATACTTGTGTTTTGTCGCGTCCGGTGCTTTGTGAAACGAAAATCTACGTCTGCGAATACAATGTTAGGGCAGATGATTCGATATCTTCGTCACATAGATAAGTAGGGGTTTCCGCGTAGGCATGCGTATAAATGTAATACGGCAATTCGTCCTCAAAGAGAGCGAGCAAACGTCGAATATGATAAACGAGCGAGCGACCGTGTTTCGACTACGCATGCGCTGTGCGTCGCTGCGTCGCTGCTGCGTCGCTAGGTGTGGTCGTTCAGCGGTGTAAGTCGCATCTGGCTTGATCAAGTCGTTAATCACGGACGGCGGCGCAATCGCGAAGCACGATCGATGGCACTCACTCAGAGTGTCAGCAATGACGGTAGCATTCTCTCTCATCCTCTCTCTCCTCTCTCTCTCTCTCGCTCTCCTCTCTCTCATGCTTTCTCTCTCTCTCTCTCTCTCTCGCTCTCGTCTCCCTCGCTATCTTCTCATCTTCTCATCGTCGCGCCCTCCTTCTCATGTCTTTCTCTCTCTCGCTCTCGTCTCTCTCTCTCTCATGCCCTCTCCCTTTCTCAGTCTCTCTCTGCTCCTCCTATCCTCCTCTTCCCCTCTCCTCTCCTGTTCTCTCGTCTCTCCTCTCTCTCTCCGTCTTCGTCTCTCGTCATTTCCCTCGTTCTTCCTCTGTCATTGCTATCTAATCTATCTACTCTATCTAAACTATCTATCTATCTAATCTATCTATCTATCTATCTATCTATCTTCGTCCCTATCTTCTCTCCATCTCGGTACGTCCTCTCGTCTATTCTCTCTCTCTGCTCTCTCTCCTCCTCTATCTATCTATCTAGCTACTTATCTGTCACTCTCGCTGCTCTCTCTCTCTCTCGTCTTTCTCCTGTGGGGTCGCTCTCTCTC
>NW_014577066.1:913795-923385 GCF_000485595.1 Priapulus caudatus | reverse complement strand
CGGATGTCGCCATTTTCATTGATTGCCTATTGCTATTGCTATGTGCTAGCACGCGTTGAAAATCCGTTCTCTCTTGCTACGGTAGTATGAAGAGTTTCTGAATGGACGAGATTTCAGCATATCTCTCCGCGGTTCGTGATATGGCTTCTTGATTTCAGTATTTTTCTGCCGTTTGCCTTTGAATGGTTGCTAATTTTAGTGGTCTCTCCATGCATGCCATAACTGGAGTGTTTTGAATGGATCGCGGGCTCTATGGATAATTTATTTTATGTACGTCCTTCACTAGTCTCTAATGCCAGTATATTTTTAATCTGCGGCTTGTGAATAGCTAAACAAATGCTAATATTGTTTGTCGACTCCATTTCGAAATGTATAGATCCTTCGGCTATGATGAAACTATGAAGGGGCTCATGAAACTGCCGGGCACTTCTTTCGTGATTTCCTTACCTTCTAAGCAACCGTTTGACATCTTATGGGCGGTTTAAAAATCAGAGCAAAATGCCGTAAAAGTAATGGCTGAGCAGATTACTACTTTGATTTACGCCTTTCGGATTTAACAAATTGGCCGTTGGCTAGCCTAGCATAGTGCTGAATGTGGAGAAGAATGTTGGTTGGATATGAAGTCCAAGTGGGCAATGTCTTGAAAACTTAACAATGCATCGCCAGGCGGTGTGCAACTGAACCAGTGATGACATTGTTCTGTCGCTTGGCCTTGCCTTTCGTTTACATAGGGGCCGCCTGACACATGCGCACACTGATCTTTTTGAACGTTTTCGCCACTGGAACCGCGCGTTGTATGCCTGCATTTTTGCACTTTTGCACTGTTTGCGCAAATCAGTGGGCAAAAGAATCGGCTGTGAAGTTCTTTGTTCGCGTCTATAAAGCCGCCCACGTGCTAACGAAAATTGGGTCGATCGCTCCATGCGTTAATATAGCATTACACCCCTCACCTCGCCTTCACTCACACACACTACACGCGCACATGCGCGCGCACACACAGTCCACAACACACACACACAACACACACACACACGCACGCACGCACGCACGCACGCCGCACGCGACGCACACCACAACACATCACACACCACACCACACACACACACACCCACACACACACACACACAACCTGGTCATGCTGTATATGAGCGTGTATATGTGGATAAGAGAGCACAGATTGATGGACTCGAATCTACCACCACGCCGCGTCGTCCACTTTGAAAATGCACTATCCGTCAGTTGGTTTTCAATATTGGGTTGATCAGAAGGCGCATTTCTGGAGATGAGTCTTGCGGGCATCGGCCGTAGAAGGTGCTGGCTGGCTGATATACGTTGAGAATCAGCGAAAGGCAGTGTGTGCTAGCATTGCACGACGTCACTTGCCGCATTAAACGGGGCATTGGAAGCATAGGATATTTTATCAGGAGTGAGAAATAATAGATATATCATTATTTATTATTCACTCCTAATTTTATACCAAATGTCACGTTTGTAAAGATTGATACAGTATAACCCGTAGTAAAAATGTAGATTTCGAAGAGAAGAGACATATGAGAGCAGATAGAGACAAGAGACGGCAGGCAGGGACAGAGATAGAGACAGAGGCAACACTGAAGACGGCGAAAGTGAAACAGCAGACAATGCCAGACATAGAGATAAAGACAGAGGCAGATACAGAACGGCAAAGACAGAAATAGAGAAGAGACAGAAGAAATCCAGGGAGGAAAGGGACGCGCGGGGAGAAACAGCCAGGGAGCGAGAGGAGAAAAGAAAGAGGGAGGGGGTAGTGGGTTGGTAGTGAGAGAGGGAGGAGAACGAATGGATAGCCTGAAGGTTCGCTGTGACTACGTGTGCGCGGTGACGAAAATATATACAGAGAAGACGCGACTGTATAACACCTCGGCCAAGGGGAGCCCGTTATGTTTTCCGCCTGTTAGTTTTGTTGGTTTGTCTGTCAAGTCGGATATCTCAAAATTTACGCGACGGAATTTTTGTGATGAACTGACGGATTGGTCGTGGGGAAGAACCAATCGATTAGATTATTTTGGTGGTGACACAAGCTTCTGGATCTAGGTTTGTTCCGCCTTTTTGTGGGGAAGATTGCGTTGTGCTGGGTGCACATTCAAATATCAATGTCAAAAAAACGCTGTGGGCGGAGGTTTGCTATCTCCGATTGCTTCTTTGTTCTTAATTAGTTTAAAATATTTCTGATACGTGGTCTCTCATAGAGTTATGTGTGGCTCTTGTGATGCACTAATGTGTAAACCAACCTATATTTGGCATTGTCGTTATAAGTAATATACAAATTAATCTAGATTATTGGGCTAATACGTCGTGTGTCGTGTTGATCGTGCGCGGCAGAAACTTAGATTTTTTTGCAATTGAAATATCACCGCTCCTGGATTCTTGGCCGTCTCCTTTATTGTGTTATCGGCCTGGCACGTCTTGAGCAAGGGAGCAAATGCGATTAGAAAAAAGACTTTTATGTTCGCATGCTAGCCATAATTCATCACCCCTAGTTACTTATGATCAAAGATCGTACACGGGCGTGGTGCGGAGCACACTTTGGAGTGGCTGATATTGCAATTTAGGAGGATTGAAAGTTACCTCCGGATATTCGACGCATATTATAATGGTCCACTCGGCAGGCAAAGTTATGGAAGTTTTCTTGCACATGTATTAATATCTGCAAGGGCCTTGCGCTCATTGCGGGAGCCAGCCGTGTCGCATTTTCGCTGAGTAACGATTCGTCGATTATTGTCAGCCATGAGTGTGTCTTGTAAGCCGGGTTATTAAAAGGGCCAAGGGCGCTAAACATGTGATGCGGATGGAAGGTAAGTGTGGACGTTTCGGCAGACATATGTCCCGCGACGTTTGGACATGAGGTCGAGCTGCAGTTATTCAAGTCGATGCCGGCCGTTAACTCACTGCTCTCCTGAATCACTCTGCTTCATCCTGCGCTACGTAATTTGTCTATACCGCCTCAGACTTATGTGCTTTTCAAGGCTGTCGCAGCCGACGCAGGATAGTGTACGTGGATATACTCCGTGCAGACATTGACCATCACAAAAACAAAGCTCTTCTTATTGTGTTACGTCGGGCTTTATTCCGGAAGATAGTTTTGTATCCCTGTATCATGTCTATCCCCGTAATCTGAGTTATATCCTGGGCAGTATACTAGAGCAGATTATTGGATCGACTGCTCCCGTGCGCTGTTATGTGTTAGTGTATTTACTTTGTGCCTTCATAAATCGAGTTAATAATTGTGGCGACTGTTATATAGTCGTGCTTGCATGCTAGTCGCATGGTATATTCCCCGATGACTATGGAGGATAAAGCGTCCAGTGTATACTGCAGTAGAGACAGCTGCGAGTGGTCGTGCAGTCCCGTCGGATTGGTGGTATTCGCTTGCGTCGTTAGACGGTGCGTCGCTACAGACTCAGCAATCATGGGGGATGCGGTAAGAACGAAAATTGGCCCCATAGTTTCTCTGTTCACTCCTGAGACACTTACCAGAGTTTCACTAATTTCTAATTCTTAGATACATATTTTAAATGTTATCTAGAAATTTGATATTTTGAACATGTTAGTAGTTTATGCCTGTTTAGCAGCAGACCAGCAACATTAAATAGGGTTGAAGGTAGGTCGTTAGGTGTATATGTGTGCGTAGGGGTAGGATAAAAGGAGGGGGAGGGTGAGGGAAGTGGCGGGGGGAGGATACTGAGAAAGAAGGAGGCGGGGCGTGGGAGGGGCGAGGACGGGTGTCTGTCAGGTGAAGATAGTGATCCGTGGTGTACGTCTCTCTAGAACATTGAGTCTGGATGAAGAGATTTAGGTATTGATGCTGGTGGTCGTATTGTGTTAATCTCGCTCCTGTGGATATGTGTGGGCGTGAGGAGGGATGAGTGAATTGTAAGAGAAGAAATTTATTCATGGTTACGGTTAGGGTTAAGTGTCGTAGTATCGTAAGACAGGGCAAGCGAGGGGGTAGACGGGTATGTTGGGAGCTGGGGGGGGAGAAGACAGGAAATAAGATGAATAAGAGAGGTAAGAGAGAAGGCGGAGTGCTGATATGTGAAGTGGGAGCGAGCAGCAGAGGAAGGGCTAGAGTAGGATTGGAGGGTGAGTAAGGAGACGTAAGGATGTAACAGAATGGGATGGTGGAAGTGTGTGTGGCAGGTGCGAATGGAAGGGCAGGTTGAGAAATCCGGGAAGAGTAGCTTAAGAGAAGAGAGAGCCAGGGAGAGAGAGTTGGCAGAAGAGAGAGAAGAATGTGATAAAGCCGAGAGTTGGCGCGATAGGTAGAGAGACGTGTACGAGAGAGGAGACGGTTTATAACCGGGTGGCAGTGTGGCCGTGGCGCGCGTGCTTATGGTGCCTAGTAGGCAGTAGAGAGTCAGGGACGTAGGACAGGGATGAGAGTGAGAGGATTTAGAGGAAGAGGGGGCGAGAGAGAGAGAGCGGAGGGAAGAAAGGGAGAGAGGAGAAATGTTGAGAGGAGAGAACCGAGAACTGGAAAGACCAATAGATAGGAGACGAATGCGTGCGGGAAGGTGCGGCGGGGCGACAAATTTGAAAGATTGCGGGTGACCTGGGGCAGAGGTTGCAGAAGAGGTCGATAGTGGCCGTGTTGCGGGCGTAGCAGGTGTGTGGTCCGGGATGTGGCTGCTCTTTCTAACTTTGCATCGCCCACAGTTACCATAGGTTCGATAGTAACTTCTTACAATCGCAGTAAGTTGACGGAGCAAATGAATCTTTCGCACGCGGGGATACGAGTTTTACATGTGCAAGTATTCTAGCGAGCGACCCTGGGAGACCGTTGTTATCACGCACCCTCTATAGCTCAGGAAGAGAGAGAGGAAGAGATCTTCGCATCCTCTGAGCTTACGCGAGAGAGAGAGACGAGACGAGAGAGACCGAGTTATGATTAAGGTGAAACGTAGAGATGCGAGTAGCAACGTCAGCTTTGTGAGCCATTTGAGTTTTTGCACATGCTCACCATTCTCCAGCACAATCGTGGTGAGTCTAATTACGCACGTCGCCCTTCCCGCAATATCAGCGCACTCCTCCCCACCATTAACTGCTCATGATATAGGTTTAACAGGTTCATAACGGCCATGCGAACTGCCGTTTTAGGTTTTATGTTAAGCGCTCTCGACGGTTCTTATTTACATGTTTCTCATATGCACCTGTCGTCGGTGCTCTCGGTTTCGCTCGTGCGGTCGTAGTGCGTGTGGTTAGTGTGTAGTGCCAGTGGCTCGGCATTAAAGATTGTGTTGCGACTCGTCGTGTGCTCGTCGATGCTGGCTCTCATCGTGTCGGCTCGTGTGCTGTGACCGAGCAGAGCGAGTGATATGCTCAGCAGCACACACGCGACCTGCTTGTGTAGTTGTAAGGGCATAATTGTTAAAGAGAGATTAGAATATAGAAAAAAAGAAATTAAAAAAATAAGAGTAGAGAAAAAGAAAAAAAAAAAATAAAAAAAAAAATAGAATAAAAGACATATAAAGAAAAAGAAAAAAAAAAAAAAAAAAAAAAAAAAAAATAAAAAGAAAGAAAAAAAAAAAAAATAAAAAAAAAAAAATAAGAAAAAGAAGAAAAAAAAAGAAAAAAATAAGAAAACTCAATAAAAAAAAAAAAAAAAAAAGATCAAGAAGAACTCTAAGAAAGAAAAAATAAAATGAAAATAAAAAGAAGAGAGAAAGAAAGAGAACGAAGTAAGAAAGAGAATACATAATTACAAGATAACGCAGCGATAGGAAGATAGAAAGAGGAGAGAGAAGAGTAGAAGGGAAAAAAGAGAGAGAAGAGAGGGAGTTAAAGAGAAAAAGAGAGAACACGAGGCCGGCACTTGTGAGGAGCTGCGAATTCTTATAGAGTTGGGTTTATGATCGCTACTGGGGAGATATCACATGGAAGCTACAGCGCAGTCGCTGGTGCGGGCGGACGACTCGCGCGACGATGAACACTCAGAACAGGCTAGCTGAAAGACCGAGTAGGGAAACGGTGAGGTGGAGATGATTAAGAGAGCCAGCATTTGCAGCTGTTATATTGCTTATCGACTCCTGTCCGTGCGTGATCCGGTCTGTGTGATCATCGGAGCCGAGAGATGAAGAAGAGGGATGCAGAAGTGCGAGGTAAGAGCCGTGCGCGCTGCACGATAGATCTCAGTATACTAGTCACAGTCAGAGGCGGTTGTTTGAGATAGACCCAGCATAAGCTTCTCAGCGATATGATGTTTTAGTGAGATCAGCAGTAGACTAGAATGACAGAGATGCTAGTGTGTGAGACGAGAATCTAGCAGTCTGCGAGAGAATACAATAGTAGCATAAGGCAGGATGATTACGAGAGAGTATCTCGCTTACGACGATGAGGAGTAAGTAAAGCGCAGATTGTACGCACAGCTACGAGGAGGCTCGAGATGGCATATAAATGACTGAGAGTATCCGTTTCGTCATTCAAAGCAGGACGAGAGAGACATCGATAATGGTAGGAGACAGAAGCGCAGCCGAGATCTTGATCGACTACGCATGCGCTGTGCGTCGCTGCGTGCGCTGCGTCGCGATCGCTGGGAGAGTGTGAGTGTCGTGTACGAGACGGCAGTAGTCGACTGTCATGGCTTGCAAGAGTATCGTTAACTCCGACTGCGACAGTTGTTCGGTGTCGCAGTCGACTCTCGTGGCAATGCTCCGCGACGATGGCCAGCTCACTCACAATGACTATGCGCCGTGGCTCGTCCGTGATTACCGACTTTGGCAAGCCAGAATGACGACTTATTACCTGCCTCACTGCTCTCCTCTCTCTGCTCTCTCTCTCTCTGTGGACGCTCTCTCTCTCTCCTCACCTATGTTTCTCTTCCGTAAATCTCTCTCTGCTCTCTCTCTCTCTCTCTATCTCGCCCTTCCTTCTCCTGTCTTTCTGTATCTCTCTCTCTCATCTCTCTCTCTTTCTCTCTCTCTCTCTCTCTTTTCTCTCTGCTCTCTGTCATTCTATCTATGCTATCTATCATATCTTAAAAACTACTATCATATCTATCTATCATATCTACTATCTATCTATCTCTCATCTCTCTCTCTATCTCTCCTCTCTCTTCTCTCTCTCTCTATCTAATCTATCTAGCCCTATTATCTGTACACTCTCGCTCTCTCTCTCTCTCTCTCTTTTCTCTGTCGCTCTCTTCTCTCTCCCCTCTCCCCCTTTCTCTCTCTCTCTCTGTTGTCACTCTCGCGCGCACGCCTTTTCGTTCTCTCTTTCTCTCTTCAGCGCGCGCCGCTTTTCTCTCTTTCTTTCTTTCTCGCTTTCTTCCTTCCGCTCTACTTCACCTTTACCATATATCCCTCTACTGCTGTTTCTTACTCTCTCTCACACAAACACACACACAACACACACACACACACACACACACACACACACACACACACACACACACACACACACACACACACACACACTCACTCTCTCTTCTTCTTCTCTCTCTCTCTCTCTCTCTCTCTCTCTCTCTCTCTCTCTCTCTCTCTCTCTCTCTCTCTAAGAGTGTCTCATCCTCTGTCTCTAACTTCTCTCTTCCAGTCATTTGTCCTCAATCTCTAGCTTCTCTCTCTCTCTCTCTCTCTCTCTCTCCGTCTCTCGTCCTCTACCTCTAGCTTTCTCTCTCTCTCCCAGTCTTAGGCCCTTTATCCCTAGCTTCTCACTTTCTCCCAGTGTCTCATCCTCTATATCTACCTTCTTACCCGCTCACAGTGTCTTATCCTCAATCTCTAGCTTATCTATTTGTCTTCCAGTCTCTCGTGCTATACCTCTAGCTTTCCTCTCTCTCCCAGTTGCTCGTCCTCTATCTCTAGCTTCTCTCTCCCAGTCTCTCGTCCTCTATCTCTAGCTCCTCTCTCCCGGTTACTCGTCCTCTATCTCTAGCTCCTCTCTCCCGGTTACTCGTCCTCTATCTCTAGCTTCTCTCTCCCAGTCTCTCGTCTTCTATCCTTGGCTTCTCTCTCTTTCGCAGTCTCTCGTCCTCGCTCTCCTGCTTTCTCGTGAGCGAGCGCTTCCCGGATCCTCGGCTGCGCGCTTACGTCATAGCTAGATTTGGCGGCAGCCATGCGCGGCAGCGGTCACATCGACGACTGATGCAGTCAGTGACGTCAGCACGCGCATGCCTGCCGAGTCATAATGACATTCCTCTTCCCGATGTAAGACTTCAGGGTTTCAGCATCACGAAGAGATTCTGGCGGTGAAACTGCTCCGGTTATATCCCCGGTGATTGCATGGCGTGATGCTGCTGCTGCGCAATGACGCCGGTGCGTAACCAACGGCTACTTGCACTTTATTACAGAGTGACGATGAAACAGCCGGACGTCGAGAAACAGGAAGAGAATGGCGCGCGGGACGACGGGAAGTCATCCTCGCAGCGGCACCATCGGCATCCTTCCAAGAAGAAGATAATGGATAGGAAGGAGACGAAGAAGAAAACATACGTATCGCTCATCATCAAATACTTCATGTTCTTCAGCAACTTCATATTCTTGGTGAGTAGCGAGCGATGCGTTGTCAGGACTAAACACGAAAGTGAAACTTTTTGCGCGCTCGATGGCAAGAAACCCATGGTCCCATTTACGATCCATATCGATGCGCGTTTGTCATCAGACAACTCGAACACATCTCATCACTCGGTGATAAGAGATGTGTAGATTTTAATTTGTCGGCGTATGTAATACTACTACAGTACGTATGGTGTAAGATTCGTAATAGTATGCGAAATAGAAAGTGAGTGGAAACTCGAGTGTCGATGTAGGCAGAACTAGAGAACTATGGTGCCCAATTTTCGTTTACGCATCCATGTATGTTGATTTAGGTTGGCGTTTCGGCAAATACACAAGTCCTGACGGATTACTGTTTCTTCTTTATACACTGCTTTTACTCATACGTCATCGGGAATTATACTGATGGTAGCAGCAACATCCATTACTCAGTGTTAGTGAGAATAATAATATAGCAGTAGCAAACGCAGTCCCTGAGTAGTATAGAATACGCACTCGCAGTAGCGACGACAATAGCTGTTACAGTAGCAGTAATTGTGTCAACAGCAGTAGTTGTATCATGCTAGCAGTAGATGTTGCAGAGGCAGTAGTAGCCGCATCAATAATAGCACCCCCCCCCCTCCTCCCCCTAGGCAGTGTTTTTAAGAACGCGTAACATTTGACATAAAGTCGACGAATCGTTACAAAATGCGACGGAGCTCTATCCAAAATCCACGTGCAGACTATATGCGCGAATATCGGAGGTACCTCATGCATCCTCCGCTCCACCTCATCCTAGTACAGGGATAAATGCGACATATATCGCATTGCCCTTTCAGATGCGGCTACAAATAGATGGCCTAATCCAGGAGCGTGATATTCATATCACACACAAAGACATACACGCGCGCACACACACACACACACACACACACACACACACACACACACACACACACACACACACACACACACACACACACACACACACACGACTATATATATATATATATATATATATAGTAGTACGTACGTACGTACGTACGTACGTACGTACGTACGTAACGTAAGTAATAATAA
>NW_014577066.1:910546-913223 GCF_000485595.1 Priapulus caudatus | reverse complement strand
TGTATATTTATTTTATATTTTTATATTTATAATATATTTATGTGTCAGTGTGCGCGCAATGGCGGCGGCGTGTGTTTACAGTTGAAATGCTTCAAGTGCCTGTGATTGCAAGGGTGAAAATAACGAAACGCACTTTACGCGTACCGCACCCGCACCATAACGTACCATAACCGTAACACGATCAGTGAGGCTATCAATATCATGAATTAGCATCACATTATGCTACCATAACAGAATATGAAATAGCAGTGCAATAAGTATAGTAATGGTTACATCAATTAATAGAAGTGCGATTAAAAAAGAACGTAAATTTAAATAATAACGTAGTAATAATAACGCGCGAGTGGTAAGCTATGACGCAGATCGCGCAAAAAAGCTTCGCTTTGAAAGCCGTAACGATACAATAGGTCGCAGCGTGAAACAAACATGGTGATGCCAGCGCGCAACCCATATTCGCGACATTTTGCGAAAACTGTCCATCTTTACGCACTCACATGCCAATTTGTTGTCGTCGGCGGCCAATTAGCAAATAACGACAAATGCGTACGCCGCTTGGTGGCGCGCTCCTCCAAACCGATTGAGAAGGTGCAATCAACTGAAGATGCATTGGGCCTCGCTGCTGTTCGGTGATATACGTGGTTATGCGCAATCACTAACTAACGAGTCGGTGCTTCGGTCCACTCGACGAACTATTCACGTAAACCGCACGCGACGCCTGGCAAAGGCGCACGAATGCAACTGCGACACGCGGTTTGCGTGCTGTTTCCTCTTGTATTGCTCTATTAACGCACACCCTGGATACTAGAAGCGTCACGCCTAACCACCATGACAGCTGCTGCCTGGGTGTATTATCAGAAGACACCATAGGCGCTCGTAATATAAATTAACCTATTGTAATGATACGTTACTATTCCACATGTGTGCAGCAAGTACGTACCCATTTTTTAATTAATTTGTCTGATGTCTAAACGAGGTCAAAGGCCTTTACTCTAAATCTGCTCTCCGCAGTACCGCAGTATTCCAAACTCATGTTGTGTAACATTTTCAGTTAAATCATTTGAAGCCGAACAGTTATGCGAACATTTATATCGTTAAATGTTCGTGACTCGTTTTAAATTATCGTGACTGCACAATATCTTCCACGACAATTTGCCTCGTTTCATCCTATATAATTGCAAAATCCTAGTTTTCATGTTAATACCTTTATGACCTATTATATCACAATAATCTCTTACGAGTGTGTTTGATTACCAATGAATCGACGAGCGAAGTAGCTGTTCATGGATCACCGTGACGACTTTAATGTTATTTTTGGCCGTGGAACCATACTGCGATAATGACGTCTCACTTCTTCTATGATACATGCAGCCGCCGCCCGGAGAAAAGTAATTGGGCTCGGCGGAACTGTATGATGAAGGGGTGAAGAATCATAACGCAGCATAGTACCGGCTGCAGGTGGACGTGTTATATGTTGTCTATTTATGCCGTCTTTCTAGTTCATGTACCGTTATAATCCCCGTCACCTCGAATTCTTCGGCATATTAATCTACCGTTGACGTGTAGCAGCAGCAGCAGCAGCAGCAGTGGCACCTTTGCGCATATAGTGGCCGGTTTTGTTTCGATTTTGTATACGTAGTCGTTGAAAACAATGCGCTCATTGTAAACAGCGCACGTGCACGGAAAGGTATCAGTCGAGTAGCAGCCTCGTTCTGTGCGCACTTTTGTCTTCGCTGCAGTGAAAGGACGTGCAGAACAATAGCGACGGACGCGCCACCTTGTGTGTTCGCATACGTTCACTTTCCCCCGTATCAGCGACACAGATGATGTTTTTTAAAGCAGCTCTCGAGTAACTGAGCAAACTGTAGAGCTGAACAAGAAGCGAAAACTACAGAGCTGAACTAGAAACGAACACAACACTGTGTGATTGAATTACACAGCTGTGAACTGTCGGGCCGAACTGTATGACTGAATATGTATAGCACTGAACCGTAGGACTGAGCTGTACTACTGGCGCATTGGACTGACCTTGTAGGGCAAAATTTTAAGCTTAATCTGTAGGTAGCGAAGCTTGCACTGTGGGGATGTGCTTTAGGATGAAACAGTAGAGTATTTCTCCTGCCATTTGCGCACGCTGATGTGCGTTGCTTTCACACACATGATACTCGGGGGCGTCGTCACGTGCGATTCATCTTTTATTGCCCACCGGAACCGCCACCCACTATAACATAGCATATATGTATAATTGTCCCTATCAAATGTCGCATAAATGTCAGCGTCATGCAATCGCCGACTCCGCACAGCAACCCACGCGTTGCGGGGGTGATGGGGATAATGATATTGAATGTACCGGTATCACCCACTAATAGCGTATCAGTCGCTCATTTTTGTCATCAATTGATGATAGCTACCGGCCAGTAGCGGTACACCGACCAATTAGAGCCAGTCTCCAGTGTGGGGCTGAACGGTGTTTTTGTAACAAAATTCTAAGAAATACGTTTCTCAAATGTATTGCCGCATTCGTTAGAGCTCACGCACGGGCGCATACGCACGCATACGCAAAAAACCTTAGAGTTTGCATGCACAGATTCACACGTACGCGCACGAACGCACGCTTTCTCTCACACACAAACGCATGCACGCACGTACACACATGATGCAATGCAAACACACACACACA
>NW_014577066.1:909252-910536 GCF_000485595.1 Priapulus caudatus | reverse complement strand
GTCTATTGATAGACTTCTGATTACACCTGTAAAACACGTGCAATACACCTGTAATACAGATGTATTACACATGTAATACATCCTAAATTTGAATCGAGTTTATCACGCTATTTTTGCATGTACGCACGCACGTAGAGAGAGAGAGAGAGAGAGAGAGAGAGAGAGAGAGAGAGAAAATGAGAGTGGGCAGTGGCAATCTTCTTGTAGTAAATGGACGAGACTTCACAGCACGCCTACGAGCGCATGCCTGCCGTAAGTAAGCTAACTAGCCATGGTTAGCGCTGTCATGGTTAGCAGCTGACAAGATATCTAAATATAACGCTATGCAATAGACCATGTTAATAAAAATTTGTTTTGATGATGATTTGATTTGAGGATTGCTGGTAATGATGATGATGATGAGATGATGATGATGACGACGACGATGACGATGATGATGCCGATGATGATAATAATAATAATAATAATAATAATAATAATATTAATAATAATGTTAAGAAGAAGAAGAATACAACAATAATAACAAGAAAATATAATGCAACGTAGGCCTAATATAAACAATATTACTACTAATAATAATGTTTTGCCCATGTAGTGCAATTAGCGCGTAACATTACTGCGGCTCGCATCGCCCAAAGGGATGAAAACCTAAATCTGGTTAAAATATTATCAAACGGCGACGAATAGTAATCATACCGACGACATTCGCCAGCGCACAGAAGAAGCACGCGTCGCTCGCAATGCGTGCCGTATTCAATTTTCTAGAGGGTGCCCTGCTGAGGTGCATGGATGACGCATATAGCTATACCCGGTTGTTAGATTAGAAGAGAGCTACGTACAGCTCGCTCAGACGCGGCATCGCGTGATATATATATATATATCAAGAGTAAGCCTACATAATAGGAGACTATTATCCTATTATGTACTCTTGATATATATATATATATATTATATATATACATATATACATATACATATATATATATATATACAATACCACGTATATATATATAATACCGCGTAATTTCCACATTAATAGTTTTATCAGGCGCACACCGCGCTCACAATTCGCGTAGGATTTGTGGGATGACATACCCTGAGTAGGCGGTTGCTTTCACCGTGCGGCGCGGCTTATTGCAATATTGCATTTACGGAGCCTTAGCCGGAGATGTCGACGTAATGCACACGGCTAATCATGTTCTGTTAGCCTAGTGTGTGTGTGTGTGTGTGTGTGTGTGTGTGTGTGTGTGTGTGTGTGTGTGTGTGTGTCTCTCTCTCTCCTTC
>NW_014577066.1:905691-909064 GCF_000485595.1 Priapulus caudatus | reverse complement strand
CTCTCTCTCTCTTCTTCTTCTCTCTCTCTCTCTCTCTCTCTTTCTTTCGCTCTCTCTCTCTCTCTCTCTCTCGTTTTCTCTGTGTCTCGCTCTTCTGCTTTCTAGCATTTTACTCAATCTCACTCTCTCGTTCGCGCTTTTCCCCGTCTTGCTCGTTCTTTCCTCATCGCTCACTCTCGCTTTTGCCCTGTATCTCGCTTAGTCGCTATATATATGATACCCTATGCGAGGCCATGCCGTCAGAGCATATCTCATCGACGCTGAATAGAGACTCTTGCATTCAGGGTGATGGGTGAACGACGAAGAGACTCTTATCGGTTACTGCAGACGAAGGTGCAACAGCTATGAATCACTCAGCAACGCACGCGGGGGTGCCGCGTGGGGGTGGTGACTGGCTGCCTCGGAGGATGTGATGGATGAGTGAGAACCCGCGCGACAACGCAACCCGCTTCTCTCTATAGATATGAACGCGTTTTGAAGGTGAAATATGCGTCAGTAAGCCGATCTCATCGCCGACGGCCAATCTTATCGCATGCTAGACGTGATGGGCATGCGGCCATAATGCCGAGGCGCGCCGAGGATTGACACTTTGTGTCTTCCAATCACAGCCTACGCCGCACCAGTCCTTTATATTTTTAAAGATGGGGACCCATTGGACCACCAAATTGCCGATTTCAGGAACTAGGGCATTCTGCTAGGCTAGGACGGTTTCCTACGATAGAGTTTGGCATAAATACGAAAATAACACGCTGTTTAGCGCACTGCGCTACGTCCTTCTGTTGCATTTTTGCATTTCCGTAATCAGAATAAGCCCCGCCTTCTTCGTTTATGGGCATGAATGGGGCGTCACCGACGGGCCCAGTTACTGTATCTACTGTTATTCGCCATCCTGTTTACTTTTCGTAAATAATGAAATGCCCGGCCGATGTATTTCGCATCGAAATGGAAAATTTTCGGCATTTTCACTCGCTGTCGGAAGTGAACGAGTGCGTCATTCATTGAACATTGAGGGTTTTCTTCAAATTAAATAATTGCGAAAATCCCTAACCGCGCTACTCGATTGTTTTAGCCAATGAACGTAGCTGTGTGTGTGACGTCTTGCCCGCTCGCTTTATGCTTGGCTTAGCGGGCCTCGAAATGGATATCGGAGGCAGGCACCTCACAACACGCGTGTTTGTTTACATATAGCTTTGTGACGTGCGGTGTTCGGGAGTTCTGCGATGATAACCTCGTAATTTCTCAGCATTTCTTAAGGTGCATGGAACATTTTACCAATTTAGTGGTGTCAGTTAGTCACGGATATGTCACAGTTAGTACTAACCGTATATGTTTCACATACGTTTACCTATTTTGCACACAGGCGGTCGATCATTGTGAAAAATTGTGTGAATATTTATTTTTATTGAGACGTTCCAAGTGTCTGAGCTTTCAACAGTCTTGTTCGTCAATGCACGTGCGTCAAGAGCCACAAACTCAATATAATTTCATCTCTGTTATTGTTTACGCCTGAATGCGTGATTGATCAGGGAGGGGGTGCATGTAAGAGGGATACATTTTCTTTGGGGTTCCGAAAAACACAATTCATGGGCTATTTCAATTGGAAGCTCTTATTTAGAACAAAGTCTTCATTGTTATCTTCTAAAACTACAGACCATCCGCTGACTGCTGTGGAGACGTGCGCCGGGCCTCGAATTTGGCGCACGTCTCCACTGCGGACAGCGCTTCATAATTGAACATCCCCGCGGTCGCGTGCGCATATCCTGCGGAACTGCGCGTCTCATCCGCGCGCAGCGCTCAGGATCAACAGCAAAGCTGTGCCACGCAATCTTGTATCATGTCTCTCTGGCTTAATACTGACCTCGATCCTCGAATGACTACGGTGATAACAGCGCAGCATCAGTGTTATCTGGTCACATGCGGCTGACTCCCGAAAATGTTATCTCAGCGATCCGGATGAGGCTATAAAGTTAACGGGCGATGCGAATTTTCGTCGCCAGGGGCGCTAGCCGTTACTGGCTGTACATCGGAATGCTGGTCAACCGGCTGGTAGCACGGTCACGCGATGTTCTATTTAGTGTATAAAGTATCAGGAGTAAATTGTGATTATTTACTCCTGATCGATAGTCTATAGATATATCACTAGATAGCTGGTAGCACCTCGCGGTGTCTCCGCGTCTTGTGTGCAATCTCGTGAGAACGACGCCCGTGATTCCAGCCCGCAGTACGCGTGTTACGCAGTGTTACGCAGTACGCGTCCACACCCCCGCATGCCCTCACGGGGAAACCGTCAAACACTGACCTAGATGCCGCCTAATTATTGTCATCACAATAGATTTATGGTGCGGGTGGAGTTTCCGCTAGTTTTTAATTATACATGGACGCAACCCGGTGTGCGTGTAAGTCATGCATATTAGATATGCTTCCAACTGTATGAGCAAGGTCATAGCTAGGTGTCGTGCATGTATGGCTACTTGGCAGATTTGTAATTATTGATGACTGTTTGAGAAATTAATTCTCGTATCGATTGATTATTGACAATCGGCGCGGCACCCATGCTCTTTTCTGCTTGTACAAATATGTATTTTTTAATATCAACTAATTTCTATTGAGGGAACATAGTATTACAAATAATATTATAGTGGGAACTTAGTATCGAAGACAGATTTCCCACAGTCTTGGATTGATGCGGGTTATAGTTCAACACAATTAACATATATGAAATCTCTTGCGCTATTTCCCCTATATGCTGTATTCGTATATTTTTATTGCGGCAAGTTATTCTACGGCTGTGCTCACTGGGCTATGTAGATTCGTGTTCTGTGATCAATCACCGACGTTTCGCGACATCAAGTCACTGTTCCATTGCGTAATGTGTGTGACTGATTTCGTAAACGAAATACCCCTGATACGTGTCCGATGACCAAGTGAAAGCCGTTTACCTATAATGAGCATTTATTAGACAGCACAAAGGTCATACCTATAGATAGGTGAGCATTTCACGCGGATGTCGAGTGGAATTTGATTAAGGGCATGTCCACCGCGGACTGGCACAACGACTTGATACTTATGCAACGCCGTACTGCTATATATATAACCGTCCGTCTCTCTCTCTCTCTCTCTCTCTCTCTCTCTCTCTCTCTCTGTCTCTCTTTCTTTCTTGCTTTCTTTCTCTCTCTCTCTTTCTCTCTCTCTGTCTCTATCTCTCTCTCTCTCTTTCTCACCCTTCTCCCCACCTAGACCTTAATTACACAACATAAACTTTCCATTCTCATTCGCCTCACGGGATTCTAGAGCAGACTCTCGCTCTTTCTAGAGCAAGGAACCTGTACAGAGCTGCAAACCCGCGCCCCGTAAACACACGCGCTCGGCTCCA
>NW_014577066.1:886306-901306 GCF_000485595.1 Priapulus caudatus | reverse complement strand
AATCTTTACCTCGAGTTGATCATTACATTCGCTTGGGCAGTTTCGCGTGTGTATTGTGCTACGGAACGGGTAATACATAACAATTACATGTAATGCTAATGATAACGGTACATACAAAAGATTCGGCGTTTTGCTGAAGTTCTAACACTTATACCATATACACAATGTGCGGTGTCACACAGCCCCCAGGCGTGACCCCACGAATCTGCTCTAATGTATCTCATTATGCAATCAGTCATGCCTACGAGAGCAAAGATGGTCCTTTAAACGTTACCTACTCTCGAATTGAGCTTGCACTAAATTTGCTTTGAAATACTAGTGTGATTATTCTCGTTACTTCCTCCTGTGCTGTAAGATAGCAGTGTGAACCGCGTGTGATTCTACAGACATTAGTAACTCGTTTTTGATTTGTTTTCGTCTACATATCCGTTCATGAGATAAACAAGCGCCGTCGTGGCAATAAAATGCAATTTCCAACATCAACGAATTCATTTTGCGATCATAATTATTTAGGTTTTTTTCATTCTAAGCAATTTGCCGACAAAATTAGGAAGCAAAATCCACTCAGCGCTAGTCACGATCAGTGTTTATCTAACATCAACGCACCGGTTGGTGTTTGATTTAAAACATCAAACGGCTAGGTAAAGCTAAATTATACCGAGTTTTTCTTAGTAATTCAGTCTAAAAAAATCATTTGCAAGCCGGCCGAGAAAGTGTCTTGCTGCGAGTGCACACCGTGTGGTCACGTCAGTCGCCACCCCTGCTGCAATAGGTTGCCGAGTGTCACGTGACACGGTAAGTTGGGCACCGCGTGACCTGATGGGTCACATTACCTTTGTATGATGCTGGTGCTTGTCCGATGAAACGAGTTGCTGATGCCACGGGCTCGGCTGCCCATGTCGGGTCTCAGGTCTGCGCGTTAGAATAACGCGGCTTGGTGCATTCGCGATCGATTCGCATTGTCTTGTCTCTTCTCTCTACATGTGCCGAGTTTGCGCAGCTATTTTAAACCTGCTGGCAACGAAATGTCGAGCGCAAACAAACAGGCGGCACTACGCCTCCAGTAACCGTATATATATATATATATATGTGTGTGTGTGTGTGTGTGTGTATGTATACACATGCACATACATGTACACACATACACACATACACACGCACGTACGCACGCACGCACGCACGCACTCACTCACACACACACACACACACAGACACGCATGCGCGCGTGTATATGTTATATAGCTGCGAAGTTTAGCACATGTCCGGTGCCGTTAAATAAAATTGCCGCCACGATGTTCGCCAACATAAGGTTTAGACGAATGGACGCGCGCGCACACATCACATATGGTTCACTCTGCGTCATGGTCATGGTCATGGTACTCATGCGTAGTCGTGAATGTGTTGCAATCGTAGCGTAAGTGTCGCAGTGTGAAACACTTTATAGTTGCGTCTGCGCGTTCGCTCGTTGCATACGACCGCATTAGAAGCGGACGTCTGCACATTTGCAAGCGGCAAGCGTCGCGCGTATATCTTATGTCGTGCGACGCCGTTGCCAGGTTTATGGCGCGAGGCGATCGTCGCCATTCTCGGAATGATTTCATTTCAATTGATCCATTCGTCGATCATTGTCGGTCATTTCTTTACGCTTGCGCGATCATTGCGGAAGTATTGACCGTACATATTCCACCATAGACCATCGCCGCGGTGTAGTTCAACTTCACCGCTTTCCGCACGATGGTAGATGCATTCGTCTACAAGGCGCTCACTGACGCAGATGGGGTCGTTGTCATATCAGGTACTACAGATATGTATACCCGAGGTACATATATGTATACACAAGTGTACCTGACCAATGTTGTTTCTACATAACCGTACCGCTGCGCTCCATAAATGTACCCAGGCGGGAAGTCTCGTTCAGTCACGTGGTATTGTCGTAAATGCCGGTAAACCAAACTCGGCAACTATAAGCCCAGACCCTCTCATAACTTAAGATTAAGATGAAAATAACACATTTGCACAAAGAATTGCAATAATAGTGATATTATATGTTATATTATAATGAGTAAAATATGTGTTTTACATGGAAAATACATCAGAAAACTTACTTATCTAACGGTTATAAACCAAAACAAACATTTACAAATGGCGTTTGTTCTCTTGTTTTGAAGGTTTACGACATTCTCGTACTTTATCGCGTGGTTTCATATGCTGCCCGCGGGGCAGGTACGTTTATGTAAATACAGGGTACATATTATATGCTGAGAAGATACAGGTCTGGTGCACTTGTGTATATACGTACGTCGGGTACATATCTGTAGTACCTGATACGACAACGACCCCTTCAGCCTCACTGACGGCGTACACATGCAGCTAAGCGGTAAAGGTCGATTGAATGCCCTTATTAACGGCACGGGCTGCAACGCCGCACGTAGCTAGTGCATCCGCTCTCGTACGTACGTTTATAGCCTCATTTTACAGACTCGAGCTTCATAAGATGAGGTCAGCAGGCGGTCGACTTATAATTCCACTTTATACGTGGTTTGGAGAAACTTAATTGATAGACGCCCGTGACGCCATTCTCTTCTGCGATCCGTTAGTAAATGCCAGCACACTACTTAACACGTGATTATCCCTGAAATTAACGTAACTACACGAGAGCGCCATCATAAATAGAGCATCACACGAACGAGGACCTGACCATATACGGCATATATATATATATATATATATATATATATATATATATACTGAGAACTCAATTACTGAATAGGTAATAGGTAATAATTACTGAATAGGTAATACATGTAATGGTAGAAAGCACGTCTTTACTCGTAGCGAACGTGAGAATGATTATGAGGCTAGATAATCTATTCCTTTCAGTAGATATTTAGTACGTAAACTTCTGATTTGTTTCTAAAAACTATTCGTCCATACAAGAGAAAGAATAGTGTGCGAGTAGTTCACCACTCCTCGGATCATTGCGTCTCACGCCCTGCCTCGAGAAAATTTCATATTCAATAAAGTTGGAGTAATGTGAACTGACGGGTTACGGGGTTCGGCCATGAGAGTAGTGTAGAATAGAGCTAGCAAACAATGGCAGCGGATTGCTGAATTGATGAATCACGGCGAAATAATCACATCACATCTTATTCTCGTTCCGTTCGGAACGATTCATGGCAAAGAGATCATGTTGCGTCGTTTAAAATCATGGAAGCTCTCATTCTATTTTCTTTCATACTAGTGGCATTACGTTTGCAGTTATAAAATGGAATATTTTCTAACGATTGGTTTGTGTATTAGTCCGCTTATGCATTAGAGGTTGCCGCTACTATAGCTGCAATCTCGGCGGACAACATAACAGTTGAAGTTTCCAACTTCTGACCTAAATCCAATTTTACATGTACAGCTTATTAAAACTCACTCGCGTACATCTTGTTCAAATAGCCCGCAGGGCGTATGAAATACGGCAAGACCCCCTAATATATATATATATATATATATATATATATATATATATTCCGTTTTCGTGGCGATGGCAGTTTTCTAAAGCAAGTATTTTTGAAAAATGTCTAGGGCATTTGAGATGATCTGCTTGAAAATGCACTACTCGCGTGTCCGGCCATATCTGCTGTTGACCATGGCTCTGTTGAGTCCAACGCACTAGAGAGCCGCGAACATTCGTTGGTTAAACACAACTTTCACCGACAGCTTTATGCTCGCAAGTTTCGTGGGATGCGAGTTGCGACGAAATTGACACGAGGGGCTCAGTTGCATGCGCAGACTTTAGCAGCAGTTCCCATGCAGCGAAATACACACGGTCCTGCCATTATTCTCTCGCGATCTCAATAATGACTTGCCTGCACGAAAGAGGGCAATGGCCACCCCCTACACTCTCGCGTCGTGTACACCTCTCCATAGTTTTGCCCGAACGAGTTTTTCCAGCCAGTTTTTTGTGTGTTCAGAGGAAATGCGAGGTTGGTGTTGCTGCGGCCGGTAGTTGTCGAGGAGGGTGAATGACACATCGTAGTGAGGAGTGAGTCTGCGGTCGCTGCTGTGCTGCGACTCCCTGTTCATCGCGATGCACTGGACACGGGAAGGACGGCTCGGAGTAGCCACTGTTTTAAACAACGGATTATTGTTTACAGTGTAGGCGGTAGAGAAGTCAGAGCAACACCGATCCTGACAGGTATTGTCCCACAGAACGGAGACGGATATTGTCCATTTTAACGTGTAATTATTTCGACATCGTGAATGTTTCAAATGGTTACTGATCTGGTCAGGTTTAAAATGCTTGTCTGGACAGACGCTTGGAAAATGAAATTCGATTGATGAGCGTCATATATACGGTGGAATTGTTTTAGCATAAAGCTGTGCGTCATAAAAGAAGGCGGAACCGTTTTCACATCCTATCGAAAAAGGTATAAAGTGTCTACTGTATTCCGTTGATGTTCCTACTGAACTCCTATAATATATTTGCGTCATAATTTGTTACAACCGATTTTAAGACCGTCAACCCTCTTTCTTTGCAATACGGGGACGATTATCTTCAATTTAAACCAATTTAGTCGCTCCACGTTTGTCGTTGCCTTCGCGAGAGCGACACAACTTGCCATAGGCGCGACCTTTTCTTAGCATTTAAAACAGATTCTACAACGTGCCAAGGCAGCAGGTCGATATGAATAATTAATATAGGTCGTACGATTACCAGCCAACCGCAGCTCGGAAATAGAATAATTGCTGGTTATGATCAACCTCCACTGTCGAAGACCGCGATTTTTTGACGCCCCGTGTAAAGGACGAGAGCATTCTTTGAGCATATTGCATGTGATTGCGTTGGATGTGACTACTACGTTCAGGGGTGCAGTGAAATTGACACGACCGCATTTTTCGGCATTGGCCGTAAAATTACATCATGATTGCTACTTCGAGGGAATGCACATGCGCAGACCGCTTTGTACGGCACGCGGCATTGCTATATACGGTTCGCCCTCATGCCCTAGCTCTCAGCGTCCTTCGTCGCGAGTATGTGCGCCATTGCTAGTATACTCTAGTGAATTATATGGTTCGCAGTTCGATTCCGCGCTCCCAACTCTTCATGCTATAGGTGTTCAGTTCAACCTTCTACATGCACTCATAAGCTTCGCCGCAGGTGTCTATGTACGTAATTATTGACAATACCTTGCGGCCGTCTGCCCATCCTACGGTCTACCAAGTCCCATCGATGTCTATGGATATCATCAAGAGCGTATTAAGAAGGCCTTCTTAATACGCTCTTGATATCATTGCTAGTGTTGCAGTGTGGCTGTCGGTTTAACCTTCGACTTTACAAGCTTCACCGCACGTGTCTATGTATATAATTGTTGATGATAATGCCTTAAGGTTCTCTGCCCATCCTCCCGTCACCAAGCCGCATCCTTGTTTATGTACGTATTATTTTTGATCTTGCTTTATGTGCTTGCCAGTTGACTGTGCAAGCCAACTATATGCCTTACCAGTTCAACGCCCGCTTGACGTAAGCATTTACCTGATATGTCAATCGGCAGAATATGTATGAGCGCTGTGATGTCGACGGCCGCTGATCTCGTAACAAAGATGCATAATGGACGATATTATAGACCTCCCGAGTTCTGGTTTTGCAGGTATTATTATCGGCTGCCACCCGCATATATGTTTGCTTTGTGATCAGATGTCCGGAAGCTGACACTCTGAAGGCGAGCAGGTATGATCCCTCCGCGATCCGTGACATTTCCACGAGTGAGCGTGATCAAAGGCGCATGCATTGAGGGAGGTGGGCTTGCCACTTGGTGCATGGATGTTAACCAAAGCTAGGAGAGCGCAAATAACTGGGATTGTTGCGATTTTGTATTCACGTTTCCCGTAATGCGGTTTCGTCTCAGTGGAATTCTGCCGCCGTTCGAAAATGGAATATATTTGCGGTTATGATTGTAAGGCGCAGCGATTTAACACTTCACATCGCGTTGTCAACGCGTTACATGCCACATACGCGCCCTAATGCATTGTCGACTAGTACGAATTTATTAGTAGAATCTATCAAAATATTCGCACTCTTTGCGCACTTGCGCATAGGATCAGCATAAACCTGTTCAAAACTAGTGCGTTGGCTTACTGCCACCGATTCACTTATTCAATAACGAGGAGTCACTGTGAAATGGCGCCGTGATTTCCCCCGCGGCGAATGTGTTGCTTTTAAACATCGAGGCCAACGATTTTTTAATCGTTCTAGCGCTAATCACCGCTCGCATGAAAATAAATTAAACGCTGCGTGGAATTCAATTTTACGCGCAGATTTTGTGGACGCCGATGCATGACAGCAAACGATCGTGATGGTTAACTTCGGCGTTGATGTTTTCTATTTTTGATGTATTGATGTATGTTTGATGTATTTTTAATGCACAGGTGTGCACGTGCGTGCGTTGCGTGCGTATGCGTACGTGCGTGCGTGCAGGTGGGCGTGCGCGTGTGGCTGCACTACTATGGTGTGGTTTGCGAAGCGGCTTTTTACGCACGCACCTGTACAGTCGCATAGAATGTTTACGGGACGCAACATTTTAGGCCGATTTGTTTCGGTGGTGATGCAACACTATTGTTTGGAGCTCTATCAATCTCTGTGTATAAGCCGCATAGTTATTGCACTAGTTTTGGCAGCTGGGATGTTTAGTGATTTACACCTTTATCGCCAATGATGGAACTTCCGCAAATAAGCTGGAGTTTACGTCTTCGCTATTTTCTCTATAACCAATTAACAGTATCGAGAATGCACCACTAACTGACATATTGTAATGGTATAACTTTGGTAGTTTTATTAACATTGTCTTGTCAGATAATTCAATATTTAAAATGTTATGTTATGTCGTTTTTGTGATTATTGTAAATAGGTATTAATGATCAGTTCTAATAATAAATTACAAACTCTTGATAACGTATGTATTTCCGAATCAATTGCTGGGATTACACGAGTAAAAAAGAGTAGCTCACACAAAAATCCACGAGTACCGTTTATTGCAAATCCTTTAGCTAAATAGTCGGCTCAACTCTCGCAAATGGCCAGCAATTACTCGGTTTACTAGCGATAACCCCAGTACAACAATCATCCATAATGCAGTGTGATCGTCATGCTGACTCGACATCTTTCTCCTCCCAAGATGCACCAGTGCTCACCTTTCCACCTCACCCTTACCGTTCCATCTACTGCCTTAACGTGCCCCGTGACATCTTGGCCCGCCCTCGAAAATCGCTGCGAAGGAACAGTTTAATAAGTTGATGCTGAATGCGTAATGACAGCGTGAAAGGATCGATTTTCGGTGGGCGGAGACGACGTCTAACCTTCCGTGTCCGCCCCCGCTGAATCATGCTATAGACTGATTAGGTCATGCCATACAGTTGAAACCTTTCAGGGATAAAGTAGGGTTTTTAGTGGAAAAAATAAGCGCACGAGGGGGTCAATTAGTGAGGCTGACCTGTTTCGTTTCACGGATCACTACGACGATGAATTTTATTTTTTCTCTCACTCTCTCTCTCTCTCACTCTCTCTCTCACTCTCCCTCTCTCACCCCCCTCTCTGCTGCACGCGCGCACTCTCACTATTACATACACTCTCCCTCCGTCACTCCCGTTATCTCGCTCTGTCCCGCTCGAATTATCTCTCTCTCCCTTTCTTTCTTCTGCTCTCTCTCTCTCTCTCTCTCTCTCTCTCTCTCTCTCTCTCTCTCTCTCTCTCTCTCTCTCTTCTCTCTTCTTTCTCTCTCCTCCTCCTCCTCGCATTTTCTCTCTCTCTCTTTCTCGCTCGCTCGCTGGATGCTCGCTCACACTTCGTTCTCATAGACGGTTGATTAATTTGGCACAGGTGCGCGTTATTGATGTTCAGGCTAAAGGTGTGCAATTATCAAGATACATCGGATCAATTATCAAATATCAAAATCTCAAGCTAGACAGAATTGACGTTCGGTGGCTTGTGATACACAACTCATATTGGAAAACGTTACCGTATTAAAGCCGCGTTATTAAAGTCTATCGATGAGCACGTGATCTCGAGGAGATAAACACGTGACACTGGGTGCATTCGTCGACTGCCTTCACCGTCATCTGATCCCTTGATATAGCTAGTGTAGTTGGAATGTTCAGTGACAAAAAAATTATTAGCATTATGCATATTTATGAGCTGTGCATATAATTTGTCGTGTGTAGTGTAGAATTATAAATCCATAGGTGATTTCGTATCTTGTGTCAAATTGTGAAGTGTATAGGCTGATCATCATCGTAACAATTCTGATAGTACTGACTGAGACTCATTCAGTAGTGACCCGCATGATGTTCATCTCTTTCAAATATCAATACGACATTAGACATATTGATTCTATAAATGCATTTGAGTATATATAATCATCAGTGCACTATTTTCTACTCGCACCTTCGTATTTGTTTGCCGTCGTTGTTATCCTTGTCAAAGAGTCTAAATGGGAACCCTGCGTGCGTTATTCTATCGGTGGTCAGGACGAATCCCGCTACAGTCAAGTCATAGTGATGCGCCTCCTCCTAATATCTGATAATCCCCTCTAAAGGCGGGCGAAGGGCATGCACCGCTATACTTATGTATAACATAAACGACATGAATTTGAAAGGAACCCCAACAGACAATCCTTCAAATGTAGTAACGTGCGTCCACACCCGCTGTTCGACTAGCGATAACATTCTGACGACGCCCTATCTCCGCTGTTTGCTTCAGGTGTTTGGGGGCTTCTTCTCTGGCATCGGCTTGTACGCGTTCGCCGACAAAGGCAAGGCGATCGGCGACGCGCTGGACGTGCTTCTAGATCCGGCCATCCCGATGATGATCGCTGGTGCCATCATGTTCATCGTGTCCTTCCTCGGCTGCATGGGCTCACTGCGGGAGAACGTCTGCTTGCTCAAATCCGTAAGTATGTGCGTGCGTGCGTGTGTGTGTGTGTGTGTGTGTGTGTGTGTGTGTGTGTGTGTGTGTGTGCGTGCGTGCGTACGTGCGTGCGTGCGTGCGTGGGTATTGCGCGTTGATATTATATATTCCTACGAGCAATGGCAGTAGTGATGTGAGTTTTAGATAAATATCTCCGCTGATACCTGATCAGGCAGGAGGTAATTACACGTAAATACGTTGACCGAGAGCCGTCAACTCTCTAAATAACCACATTGGCCGAAAACCGCGCCCACTCTACGTGTAAACACGGGTAACTATTTTGCCAAATAATCGGCTACTCTACAGATAAATACAGGCAAACACTGTGACTGGCAGTCACCCACTCTAGCTGCGTGGTAAATACAGGTAAATGATTAAGCTGATATAACCGGCTATTTAGCAGTAAAATACCGCAAATTGTTTGGTTAAATGCGACCCACTCGGCCGGTAAATAAAAGAACTAATACAAAGCGTCCATCACAGACGTTACTCGACTAGCTAAATAATCTCACACAGGCAACGTTCACACGCTCGACTCCTCCTCGCACACGTACAAGCTAATTACATCACCGATTATCACACTCGATATCGGCATCAGCAGGTTCACACAGCCCAACCTCTCACACTTTAGCGTGCGCTTCGTGCGCTGCGCTTGTCGTCGTCGTCGTCGTCTTGAGGCACACCTAGAACCCGGAGGCTCTAGTCAGTGTCAGGACCCGGTCTGACGATCTTCCCAATTCCTCTAGCGAAACATCTACAGTGCTGCGGTGGTCGCGACGCACGCGTGGTTCTCATTCGTTGTTCTCTCGTCGCCGTTGCAGTACGCCTACATCATGATCTTCATCTTTCTGTCGACGGTCATGCTCGGCGCGCTCATCTTCATCCTGTTCTTCTCGGACGCACGCAGCTCGAGCCTGACGCCGGACAACCTGCTGCGCAAGGCCATCGTCAAGTATCGCGACGATGAGGACCTGCAGGATCTCATCGATGCCATGCAGACCAAGGCAAGCTTGCATTTAGTTGTGGGTAGAGAAAGACAAGCTTGCATCTAGTTGTGGGGTAGAGAAAGACAAGGTTGCATTTACTTGTAGGGTAGATTGCGGCAAGGTTACATTTACTTGTAGGGTAGAGGAGGTAAGGTTGCATTTACTTGTAGGGTAGAGGAGATAAGGTTACATTTACTTGTAGGGTAGAGGAGATAAGGTTGCATTTACTTGTAAGGTAGAGGATGGCAATGTTGCATTTACGTCTAAGGTAGAGGAGGCAAGGTTGCATTTACTTGAAAGGTAGAGGAAGGCGGGTTGCATTTACGTGAATGTCAGAGGGAGGCAAGTTGTATTTTCTTGTAGGTAAGAGGAAGGCGCGTTGTATTACGTTGTAAATGATGAAATTCTTTTGTTGAAGAGTGGCGTGCCTGGAATGTAAAGTCAATGGCGAACATTGCGATGATAGCTGCGCGAAATTTATTTGTGATCAGGTCCGAGAGATGGTACTGTTTTTTATCCTAAACTGTGCATAATGCCAGGATTACTGGTGGAACGTCTCATCATCCTCGGCGAGACGGAGCGTTAGTTCCTACAGAATGAGAGCGATAATTTCGTTTACACTACAGTACTGTGTGCGAATTTAATGTTGCCATCGGGGACGTTTTTATCTTACAGTTCCAGTGCTGTGGCGTGGGTCCGAACGGGTTCCGGGATTGGAATATCAACCCATATTTCAACTGCTCCGGTGTAAACCTAAGCGTAGAAAAATGCGGAGTGCCGTACTCTTGCTGTCGACATAAAGAGGTAAGACAGCCTGACTATGCCTAATAATAGCGAAGGGGTGATAAGTGAATAGGGAATAATAGGGAACAGGTCACAAGTGTTAGAGATGCAGAGAGAGGGGAAAATAAAGGGGAGGGAGAGAGAGTGAGCGACTCAGACAGATCAAGAGAGAGAGGGGGGAGAGACTATGTCTAATAATAGCGAAGGGGTGATAAGTGAATAAGGAATAAAATGGAACAGGTCACATGTGTGAGGGATGCAGAGAGAGAGAGAGAGAGAGAGAGAGAGAGAGAGAGAGAGAGAGAGAGAGCGAGAGAGAGAAAGAGAGGAAGAGAGAGGTGGGTAAAGAGGGCGAGGCCTTTAGATGTTTCTAAATTATGAAAGGATTCGTCACACCTGCCTGTGTGCATTCTTGTTCGGGGATGTGTACACTGCATTGTGTCTTTTCCACAGAATGAAATGATAAACGTGATGTGTGGGTTTCACACTACAGACAGACTAGTAAGTATTTCGTCACGGCTCTCAATGCACAGCTGTCGGGCTGTTAACCCCAAAGGCTGTTCGGTGATATGTAGATTTTAATGAGCCTCGTAGAATTTGTACCGGCGCCCGTAGTGTCATTAATGCATCATATAAGGCCACAGCTGTACTCTCAGCGTATTTCATCAGCGATAGCACATAACACATATGGCCCAATAATCAGGCTCGAATATTAATTGTCTGCTCGGAAATGGGAAATTCCCGGTGGTATTGATTAGAAAGTTCCTTCATGGCTGTGTACGGAAACAATAATATACGCGGTGTTGTACAGTTCTCAAAACTATTTGCGAGTAAGATGGCTTTATTATATCATTACATTTCTCGGAGGCAGCTTCCCAACATGCGTAGTTGATAAAATAAAGCAAAATCACATTAAATTCGTTGCTCTAAGTTTCCACTATGAAGATATTATGATGAGGAATTAAAATGCTTTTTGTATCATGTCGGTAGGTAATATACGTATAACTAATGATTGCACGCTTACACATCAGCTGTATTCTTTAAAATTGTTGATACAGGAGCTCGAGGTGCGAGATAAGATATACACGGATGGTTGCTACCCTGTGATAATGCAGTGGATGGAATCCAATGCTCTCATATTTGGAGGATGTGCATTTGGCATCATCATTCCTATGGTAAGCACAGAAAGAAACGACGCGGGCCGGTGGTATATAATGATTGGCTCATTCTGATAATGATCATAATGATCATAATGATTGGTTCATTCTATTTCTTGTATACCTATTATACTAACGCCCACGGTGTGCATCTAACAGGAGATTTAACCCAAACATTCTCGCGTGATAAGCAAATGGCGTTTCGTTGGGCGAAGCCTGTTTGACTATTCTATGAGCCAAACAGAAAAGAAAATGGTTGCAACGTTTACAAAGAAGGCTTTCCAAGCTTTCCATTTGTCATGATGCATAGTTTCTACTGGATACTACGTATTGTTGTTCTTATGTTTCTAGCTTCTCGGCATATTTCTGTCACTTCGCCTCGTAACGCAAATTCAGGACCAGCGAGCAAGGTGGAAATACAGATAGAAGTTCGCCACCAGGGTGCGCCAAACTACAGCATCTGCTCGCGACACTGGGCAGGGCGAATGTATCGCTCTTGATGTCTTCAGTGTGTTTATGCTATATTCGTAGCTGCTTATACAGACACTGCTTATTCATAGGTGAGCGTCTCTTGGCGCTTCTTGATAAGTAGGTGTTTATGCTCATAAATATCACTCGCTCTTTTGGTTTAGACATCCCGGGCACTATTGCGTTTAGCGCAGCTGAACGTGATGTGCCGAAGAGCGCAGAGAGAACAGTTGTAAAACCTTGCGTACGTTCTCGCGAGGTGGCGCAATCTGTTTAAATTTTCAACGTGCACATGTATGTACACATATTATCATAGACCGCTAAGCGTGCGCGAGGACGAAGAGGAAAAGCAAAAGCTGTGATAATAAGCATTACAATTCATTGGCTGTGCAAAATTTGATGTCCCCTGAAAAAGAGAGAACCCCTGTCAATGATATTATGACAAATAATAATGCGTGTAGATCCTTAGCAGTAGTTGACTTGTGTGTAGCACAGAATAATCTGATTCATAATAGCACGTGCTGTTAATCTTTTGAACCTTCCTGGCTGACTGCGGCTCGTAATTCGTTTAGCTAGCAATGATTTTGGTTTATATGTGCTCTAATAACTATGCCTTTCTTAAAAAATGTACTCCCCTCGTTAATGTTAGAAATTCGCTCTCTTCTCGGCAGCACATGATCAGCTACTTTATTTTAGTTTAGTTAGAATTTTATTTTACATTATTTTAGGCTTATTTTACGCTATTCGGGAGCTTTTTTATCCGTATACGCTTGAATGCTTAAATTTGTTTCGCTTTTTATTTGGTTTTATTTGTAGCAAGCCAGTCTGTGAAACTATTGTGATAAAAATTAGAATCATATGAAAGTTGAATCATATAGCTAGAGCATGGTTAATATGATAACGTCAGTAGCACATAAACAATGCATGTGCTCTTGGTAACGTCAGTAAAAAATAAATTCTATACGGGCTCATTTTTGCACGCGTGAATTTGGCGTAATATCGTTGTATATGTGTGCGTAGATACATAGTAGCACCTATTTAATTCGGATAAACTGGTAAAAATGGTCTCAAATGAAGCGACGATGTTTTACCAAGTTTTCAGCGTTGTCTTTCATGTGCTATAGCCAGTAATGCTAGTGTACAATATTGTTCGTGTGGTGTTATGTAGCCTATTCGAGTTTTGCGCATGAAGTAACCAGACTGCATCGCGCGTTTGCTCTCTAGCCATTCAGCTGGTGCAGAATTTTTCTATATCACTGTATGAGACGAGATATTTCTGGAGAAAAACAATAAAACTGAAGTTGAATGCCACATGCAACGAATCGTCTACGTGTAGGACGTGACAAGGCAACATCAGTTAACGTTATCACGCTTCTGCTCAATGTTTACTGGCATACTGCAAATCTTTTAATGAGTGAAATCTCACTATAAAAGTACCTTATATATCTGTATCTCGACGACCAAACTTGTCACTAATGGATGTATAGTTGTCATGCATCCCTACATGTGCGGTTTAGTCATTGCTTAGCTAAGTAAATTTTGCTGTTCTAGTGATATTTGATTGTATATAACGTGTAAATAATAAATGTCATTTATCACTCGGTTGTATGTAGGCATCAGTAAAATAAAGATATATAATAATGAAACATTCATTGGACTTTTCTTATCGTGAATATCTAGGTCCGTATAAAAGCGTGCGTGCGTGCGTGCGTGCGTGCGTGCGTGCGTGCGTGCGTGCGTGTTGATAGATGGATAGCGTTTCGTGTGTAGGAACCACAATGCACCAGCTTGTTAGCCTACACTCGACTACATTGCCTACTCACATGCACGCACGCACGTACGCACACACGCACACCACGCAGACACGCACGCACGTATGTACACACAGAGTTTCCCGGAAACATAGGACTTTGTTTATGACATTGGTCGGTGTGTACACAGCTAATGAGCACGAAGAATGTAAACACTCGCGCGTGTGGGCAACTAACCGCTTCGCCACCCTGCGGCAACACATGAATGTAAAGCAGTAGCAGCGGAAGGTACCCGTTGCCTATCTGTCAGCCTGCACCATAGAGATCTCGCTGCCACCGTCCTCAGGGACCGGATGGTCCGTATACTGCTGACTATCAATCCTTTGTCCTAAGACAACGCACGCTCTGTGCCTACCCGCCCGCCTGTACGCGCGCCCCACACACATACACGACAACAGCGAGGTTATTGTGAATATTGACGGGTATGTACTTTATTGTCATGGCGATTACATAACCATTCGCAGGCATGTGAAGTCTGCACTCCAGAACTCTGCAGAACGGTCCGTACAGTGAAACAACCACACGCACAAACAGTGCAGCAATAATATATGGATCTATCTTGACTACACTCGATCACAACTATCGTGTTATGAAGCCTAGTTTATAATATATATATATATATGCGTGCGTGTCACTATATGTGCGCGTGTGTACGTATACGTGCGTGCGCGTGCGTTAGTGCGTTCGGGTGTGTTTGTGTGCGTGTGCGTTCATGCGTGTGTGTGTGTGCGTGCGTGTTCGTGTGCGCGCGCGCGTGTGTGTGTGTGCGTGCACGCGCATGCGTTTTGTGTTATATGTGTCTATGTTCTATATGTTATATATATTTATGTTCCATATGCTATATG
>NW_014577066.1:854112-886296 GCF_000485595.1 Priapulus caudatus | reverse complement strand
GTATATATATGCGGTTAGGCTGTCTGTGGTATTTTCGGTTTGCGTAAAGTAACATAGAAGAATATACTTAAATAGTTAACAGTGACATGTAATACTACAGGTAACAGCAGCATATCCGATATAAGGGTATAGTGGAATATAATACTAGATTTCACAACTACAACTTGCCGTTAACACGTGCATTACATGAAGATATACTAACGGCGTTCACTCGACAAAACCCTAGCATCCAGTTTTGTTGACACGCGTTTAGAGTAGGTGCTTATTTAACTAGCATGAAACGACAACTACCGGCAGAGCTGCGTAGCACAAAATAGTCTGATGTCCCCACAAATGGCAGTCACTGCGGTAGCACCTTCATTATAATTTATAAGGCGGAGAAAGGAGCTGACAAGGATTTAATAGGACACAATCTGGCATTGAGGTACCCTCATGCACTCCCAGTTTGCAGCAGAACCCCTCCACCAGCGATTAATAGAGCTTGCGCGCTCTTTTTCTTAACAGCCCACTACACACGGTAGTGATAGTATACTTGGCAGCGCTTCACTGGCGCATACGCAGCTCAATGGTTTTTGTATGTACGGTTTATTGGAACTCGTAACACATGCAAGTGCCAGACGGAGAGTGCCTTCGAGCGACTGGAGCAATGTCAGAATGCGCCCCTTAAAAATGTTTATAAGAATATGACATTCATATTATTACAAAACATAGACGTGTCGTAAGCAGGATTGGGAGCTGACCGCAGGTAGACATACTACCATATACACATACACACCACATCAAAGGTAAACGGGTTACATCATTGAGGATGTGATGGGGCAGCATAGCGATCCTATAAGCTCTGTGCGCACACTTACTTTTCTACGCCGCCATCGAAATGGATTACTGGACTGACACTTCTGTAATTATCACTGCCATAATGACCTATGGCTGTGCGAAGGGCTGCAATGGAAGAGCTAATCTCGTATTAGCTCAAGCTATGGATTTCGTCAATTTCCCATTTCGTGCGACACTGGGAAATGAGGTAATGAGATCCTAGAACACAATTTAGGAGGAAAATGCGAGGCGGCGCGAGAGAAGCCAGAAACAGCAACGTGTGAAACAGCTTAAGATGAGCAAGTGAGCACATGCTAGCTCACAACTACGACACGATCGCGCCAAAAATATATAGTAGATCAAAATATCAGCACCAACATTTCTTGGACAGGTCTCGTGTGTACAGAGGTAACAAATGCAGTTGATAAAATATATACCCGACGCAGCCGGCAAAAAAGTTTCAAAGTTCGAATTCCCCCACTCACGTCCCTGCATTCGGCAACTACTACGTAGACGGTTTTGTTCTATGTGATTATATTATATATATATATATATATATATCCATTTAAGAAACTAACACGACGCCACACCATCGACGAAAGTTAAAACACATCGGCAATCGGCACGCGTTCACGTCGCCCCCTGGTGGCACATACACGGAAACACTCACAACCACAGAATCACAGCGGGACGAATTCAAATACACGGGCAAACTGCAGTTACGACGTCAAATTGCAAACCACGCAGGGCACGCGTATTCACAAGCCGAGTGCTAGCGTGTCCGTAGAGTTTCAACTAAGCACCTGACGAAGCGCGCGCAACTTGGCGGCTCAACGCCACGCGCCGTCAACAGGTCATTTGCACAAAATATGGGGAAAAAATAAAAGCATACATGCATGCGATCATGTCGACAGGGAGCGAAAACTACATGCGTATATGTCCTATATCTTGTGACAGCTCGGAGAGCGTCAATTAGTAGTAGTATAGAGGGTTGTAACGTATCTCGAAGCACTCGATCTACGTAATCGTGAACGTATAGCGCCAGTCATAGACATATATACGAATCCCCAAGATTTTCATTTACAAGTTACAACCCAGAATTCCTCCGTGCTCGTGTCTACGGAAGATGCAAATTAGTGTGTGTGTGTGTGTGTGTGTGTGTGTGTGTGTGTGTGTGTGTGTGTGTGTGTGTGTGTGTGTGCGCGCGCATGTGTGTGTGTGCGAGCGCGCATGTGTGAGTGTGCGTGTATGCGTGCGTATTATTCCAGCAGGTGAAGGAGGACGAGGTATATATGTGCAAGAGTAAATAATAAAAGGTTTTATTATCTACTCTTGATATGTGGCATAAGAAATGCCACGTCAACATTACGTGACAGCCTAGTTTCGGATAGGGCAGATGCACGCAGAAACTCGCTAGTCATGCCATACATGCAGCTTTATGTGGCCGATTAGCGTCGGATAAGGCAACATGCAACGACTGGGAGTATAAATTTCAGAAGCACGGGAGGAGGCGTTCAGGTATGTGGGAGGTGCGCAACAGTCGACGACCCCACTCATACAGCGCTATAGGTAATTTATATGTTACCATAAAAGCTCGTTTCTAGCGCACCTCGAGCGTCCGCGTCACTGGTTGCGCATGCGCCATCGCCTCGACAAGAATTTAGTTTCTATTGTTTTATAGATCCAGCACATTTTAATGCTCTAAATCCAAGGACCGGCACGCTATAATACTGAACCTATAGATACCCGCTGTGGGAACTAGGCGCATGCCACGTGATCACCTGCGCAGCAGCCTACGACGCCCACTGCAGGCGTCACTGCCGGCACGCGTCAAGCTTCCACACAGCCTACATATATAGTTCAAGAGGTGCTGTTGTTCGACTATTCCTACCGTAAAACACTACCTCGTTATTTCCACTCGTCTCGAAATGAAACAATCGCACTTATTGTCGTTGTGGTTTTGTTTCATGATTGATGAAGAGGCCCCCAAACACGTCTAAAATAAATGCTTACACAAATACAGGCATGCTAAATAGAGGGCTTATGTATGTATATACGTCTCTTCAGCTACATGAGGATAACTACGTGGGTGTTGTTAGGCCACACCTGCATGAGTAAAAATACTCACATGCACGCACCCCAAACACGAGTACACGAGTGCCATAAAGCCTGTTTTTTAAACGGCTGCGTGGGCTATTTAACCGCGTTATATTACGATTGGGTTTACACACGGTACTTCGCGCGTATTATATAATTGCACCATTAACTGTATACTATATATATATATATATATATATATATATATATATAAGCAAGAGCACATTAACTATTTGCATACAGACCGCATGCTATTGCTCCAGTACATATGAGCTCGTGATATAAGTTACAGAAGCGAATTAACATCATTCTCTTATTATTACATACACTTAGCTGCTACGTCGCTCATACGTTTATTTTACTATACCTACAGGTAGTTAGTAAATTTAGCCTATTTACCTGCCTAATTTAAGCCAATACTAATATAGATTGAAAAGAACGTTTGCTTTTCCTCTCGAGCACACAAGCTTATTGTAAAATAGTCTAGAACTTTATGGAAAAATAGCAGTTTACACTACACTTTTCCTGCTCTGAAATTTTTGGTATTTAAAAAAGGCACTTCATCACAGCAGGTTAGTGGGGTTAAATATAATATATCTATATATACAATATAACACAACGGTGTTCACACACAGCTGATGAAAGAAACCAACAATGTTAATACATCACTTACAAGCGCAGTCTCCCACTGTACTTATTTCTTAACTCACCTTTCTCCTCTTTTTATCTCTCTCGCTCTCCCTCTTTCTCTCTCTCCTCGCCCCCTTTCTTATTTGCTCGCTATCTCACGCATGCAATCACGCATGCACAGACTCAAGCACGCGCGTACGCACGCGGAGGCATGCGCCCTCTTTATCTAGTTCTCTCTATGCTTATATCTATCGCTCGCTCACTCAACCCACCTCTCATTACATTTCTCTCTACATTTTCCCCGACTGTATTTGCATCCACTGATGCCAAATGACGAAACAAATCGGTTCCGTCCTAATACATGTGCAACGGCGTCTATTAGATGCCATCCTGCGTAACACAAGCATTCATCATCTGTCATTCCACACGAGGAAAAATACGCTCTCGCTCTCTCGCAGGTGTACGCAACAACATACTCACGCGCATGCAGCAAAAGTTCACTATCAAACGTTGAACTTGCGCACGCTGCGTGCGTTCGTGCGACGCGCACGCGGGCCAGTACAACATTCCTAGCCGCGCAGAAATCTCACGCCAGACGAGAGACAGGTTTCCGGCAATTTCCAGCATAATGGTAAAAATCTATTGGCAGATAGCTGCGTCGTCCAGAGAGGTTACCCTGACGATTTTCACAGCGTGCGTTCCTTACTATCAGTGCACAATCGTGGGCTGTCTGCCACCCGGCACCATCACAAGCACTGACACATCATCACGAAGACAACCCCCACCCATCCACGCCCTTTGAGCAGAACACCGACCAACCTGAAAGTCGGTTAATAATTCTACCAGGTCCCACGCTCTATCTAATAGTACATATACAGTGAACAGTTTGGCACTGATTGAGAGGAAATCCTCGTGGAGGTCATCAGTTACGGAACTGCAGAGACGTGCAATTGCGGGAGTGGTGAAGACATTACACGATGGTTAGATGCTTCATCAATGCCAATTCACAAGTCAACCAGTGCAAAACAAAACACAAGGCTCAGAGGCATCTTCCCGGTGAAATTAACATGGCACATACGTGCACGCACGTACATGTATGTAAAGTTTACTGCTTACACGTACTTTAATGCACAGATCGCATGCGTACGGCCACCTGGAAACTGCCCGACAAATCGTTTTCAGGATTTCGTTACCGACTCCGTGCACACACAACAATGGTGGTAAAACATCACAGAGTTGCAAACGACACATATTTACAAATGTACAACAAGGAGTTCCTCCAATACCTCGGGGAATCCGATCGGGGAAAGCAGAAGTGGATACAGCAGTGCTGCAAGCTGTGGCTACCCATTTGTTCGCAATATGGTGTTTATAGAATCTCCGATTATATATATATATATATATAATTAGGCAGAATCCTTGCCATTAGCACATCAATTACAGATGCAATACTAGGAAATGAAGTATAGCGTTTAAAACATTTCCTCTGAGCAAGACAGGTACAGAATATCTTAATTCACAAACGCATACAAGCCGATAACTAGTTTTCCATCCTTCCATCTACGTCACGCGCACATATGCAAATGAATCCCTACTCTGTTCCCCTTCAGTGTGAAAGTGAGCTGGGAAGAGCAAAGGAAAGTAGAAGTACTTAGTAGCATTTTTTTTAAACCAGCAACAACCCGAAACGAAACAACATGACCTACTGCAGCTTCTGGAAGTTATTTACCATCTCGAGCACCCGTGACGATCGCCGGTTGTCGGTGACCTCTGCCTTTGCCGCCGCCTTCTGTTCCGGCTCCAACGCCGCCGGCGCGCTCGTACCGTCTCTCAGCTCGTTCTCCTGCCCATCGATGCTGTACCTCTCGTGCTTGCGCTGCGCCAGCACGACCCAGGACGGCGCCTCGTCTCCGCCGCTGCCGGCGACGCCCTCACGCAGCTCCAGCTTCCGCGGCGGCGCCCGAGACGCGGCCGCGCGCACCGTCGTCGCGGCGACGGCGTCCGCGTCCGGCGCGCGCAGTGTCCGCTCCGCGCGCGCGACGTCGCCCTCGCTGACCGGCTGCGTGTGGCTGCGCTCGCGGCCCGCATCCGCGCGCTTAGCCGCGGCGATCACCGCCTGCGCACGCTCGACGTCCGCGGCGTCGACGCCGGGCAGCGTCCGACTTCTCGCAGGACGAGGCGGCGTCTCGTCGGGGACGGGTCTGCGTTCTTTGTCGACGATGACAATGTCGACGTTCTTCTCCGGCCGTGTCCAGCTGTTTGCGAGCTCGGGCGACGGACTTTGGCACGAAGGTTGCTCGACGGTGGGCGAGGAAGACAGCTCGAACATGACTTCGCTCAGGAAGCTGTCAGCGTGCGACGACTTAACGCTGTTCGAAGACGCCAACGGTGCAGCTTCCCGCGACGAAGCCACTGGTAGGGCTTCGCGGGATGACGCCCGATCGTTAGTCGCAGGCGCCTTCCTCAGTATTTCCACCTCGGCCGAGTTACGTTTCGGAATGCCAGCGATCTCGGACGTGGGCGCGTGCTCTGGGACGCGGCGCGCTGGCTTGGGGATGATAGACTCGGGCTTGTGAGACGCAGGGCGAGGTTTCTGAGCAGATGGACGTGGGGGTTTCCACTGCGGAGAGGGTGGATGTTTGGCCTGTGGCGGTGAGGGTGGACGTTTCGGCGGTGGCGGCGAGGGCCGACGTTTTGGCTGTGGCGGCGAGGGCTGATGCTTTGGCTGTGGCGGCGAGGGCTGAAATTTCGGCTGTGCCGGTGAGGGCTGAAATTTCGGCTGTGGCAAAGAGGGCTGATGTTTCGGCTGTGGAAGAGAGGGCTGATGTTGTGGCTGCGGTGGAGAGGGCCGATGTTTTAGCTTTGGCGGCGACGGCTGAAATATCGGCGGCGGCGAAGGCGGACACTCGACATGTGATTCGACGAGCTGCTCGGCACGGCGAGTCTTCCGCAGGACGACGCGCGGCAACGCCTCGCCAGCGCCCTCCTCCGCCTCGCTGCCGCTCTGCCGCTTCTTCTCGAGCGACTCGAGCTTCGTCGCATCAACGCGCTTCGTGATCCCCGCCACCGCCTTCGAGAACTCGCTCTCGCTGTCATCGGCGTCGTCGCCGCGCTGCGCTGTAGCCACCGCGTCGCGGGGCCGCAGCACGTGCCCCCCGCGCTCGGCCGCCTCCACCGCGAGCTCGCTCATCGAAAGCGCCTTCGCGTCGCGGCTCAGCTTGCTCACGGGAGCGGCGGCCGTGTCCTGGCCGGCAGCGGCGGCGGCAGGTGAGCGCTCGCGCGATATCCGCTCGCTCTTCGTTCGGCGAATGTCGTCGGACTTCTTGCCCGGCTGCAAGTGCCTCGCGTCGGGCGTCTGCGCGTCCTTCGAGACGGACCTCTTGTACGTCTTCGGCTGCTTCGTCGTGGGACTGCCCGCGTCGTCTGCGGCGCGGTAGCCCTCGCCCCGTTTCGTGAAGTGAATGCCGGCTATCGGCGGCTTGCTCGTCACCTTCTCGTCGTATGCCAGCGCGAGCGCGCCCGACTCGACGGGGGAAGGAAGCCCCTCAAGCTGACTAGCTGACCTGTGCTTTGCCGCTGCGTCCGGCGGCTTGTCGGTGCCGCGCGTCGGCGAGTTTGGTGCCGACTTCGACTCGCGCGTCGACTTGCGCTGGAGCGAGCGCTTCATGCGCGCGAAGAAACCCGGACTGTCGTCCTTCTTCGTCGTCGACGACGTCTCCAAGATCTTGCGCGGCTTGTGCTCCTTGTCGCGTCGCGACAGCTTACGCTTGACGCCGGCGAACGTCGACTTCTTCTCGCGCGGCTTCGGCTCTGGAGTCGTCGTCGTGACGACGAGCGGCGCGCACGTTGTCGTCGGCGAAGCGTCTTCCGCAGCATCTTCCGGCAGCTCGGGCGTCGGGGGCAGCGGGTCTTCGGGGATGGGCTTGAAGCGCGGTCGCCGCCTCTGCTGCGGGCGAATGGCGATCTTGTGCCGCGCCGCCGCGCTGCTTAAGCTCTTAACCTGCGACGCATCCGTGTCAAAGTCTATCCCCGGCTGCTCCTGTGACTCGTCCTCGTCGAGGCTGCTGATGCTCAGGAGGCTGTTGTCGCTACTGTATGCCTTCGAGGCAGATTTCGTTCTCGACTCGGGTGGATTGGGCACGTCGCTGGTCGACGACACGTTGTAAGGTGAATGCGGAAGGCCCTCGTCCTCGCTGTCCATCGAGACGTTCCACGGCCGACCCGCCTGCGGCAGAACCTCCATCGACACGGCAGCTATGCCCAGCTTCTCTGTTTCCGCGTGGCTCGCGGCAAAAACGTCGTCATGTGACCTGCTCAAGCCCGATGCGCCGGCGCTCGGTTTGTGATAGGCCGATTCGGCAGGCACGGCATCGAGTTGGCTCGTGGACTTTGATTTCTTCTCGCCGGATTTTTGCGGCTTGCGGGAAAAAAACTTCCTCATGCTTTTCAGTGGTTGGAATCCCCTTTTCTGTTTCGTGTCGCCAGCGTCAGGTGCATCAGCAGACGTACCGGCTTCCTGTTCCACACTGGATGCCATGATTCGTCGACAACCAAAGCCGCTTACGATTATTTGTTATATTTGAATAAAACACAGCAAAACTGTCGATGACAACGTCTGCACATTCCTCTCTATCTTTCAGTTACGTCCTGATACATAAGCAAGCTGTCACGCACACCAATCTGAAAGGAATAAATAATAGTTCGTAAAAGTATCTGAAGCATTGATCAATGAATGTTGCCAATATTGCTATTAAAGGCATAAGATGACCATCGATTATGCAATTTTAACGAATGCTACAGTAACTGGCACCTTGTGTAGTTAATAAGTACATTACCTTATAGCCAAACGTGTATTAGTTTGTCCAATATCACTGCTGGTTACTAAGAAATATCCAATTGAAATCCGCGGTCAAATAAATCCGTTGTTGACAGTTTCAACCCGCTATGCCGGCTATTACCGGCCGTAACCGGCGAGGCGGTGTCATACAGATTATAGTGCACCGGACATTTTCGCACGTATGCTCGGCCGTCAGTGATTTCGATCCTTGTAGTCTGAGTGCGCATTCCGTACGTTATGGTTTTACTCTTAGGATTCGGGAATAAATGAATATACGAAGTTCTTGAGATTACAAGCAACATATAATATGTGGCAACTAGGCAAATAATAACACTAGGCAAACAATTTACCCGGGACAAACAATTCGATGCTCAACATCCTGTAGCAACATGTGAGGTCACCGAACCGAAATCCTTGCTTATTTTGTTGGCAATAAATTTAGCGTTGGCGCCAGATTACCAAATTTACGGATTTCAATTAGACATTTCTTAGTAATTAGCAGTGATATTGGACAAACTAATACGCGTTTGGCTATAAGGTAATGTACTTATTAACTACACAAGGTGCCAGTTACTGTAGCATTCGTCAACTTTGCATAATCGATGGAAATATTATGCCTTTAACTTAATATTTAAACTCTGGATTATTTTCGACGTAATGCATGCCCAAATGAATGATTCCAGCTTGATCATCATAGCTGGCTTGCTTTTAAAAACGTGATATAACACACATAACGTAGCGTTTTAGAAAGCCAGATGCAATAACGTAACTGTAGCTGCTCTGCTGGGTGAAGTTGGCGAACCTCTCTGACAGAATCAAATTCCTGAGATATTAATTTACTCGCTAAGATAAACACATTGATATTAAACAAATTACCACCATACTCGCTTCAATACGAAACAATAACATTTTTATTGATATTGTGCGCCTAAATACATTGTCACATATACACGTTTTACTACAGCAGTCAATCAAAAACTGTGTACATATTTACATAGATTTCAACGTCCCGACTTTCAGCCCATCCTCGCCATGTTAGGTTCCGCAATCAGTTGTGGGAAATATCTGAACTGAAGTGAAAACGTGTGTTACGAGTGCATTGAAATGCTTATCACATTTTCATGCAACCAAAGTTAAATTTCAAATAATTAGTCTAGTATTAGTTTTTAAACTCGATTGCTTCGTGTTTAAAATAATTATAAAATAAATAATATAAATATACAACGCGTATGGCATTATGGGACTAAGTTTGTTCCGCCATATTTATTGTGGTCAATGTTGTTGCTGGTTTTGAATACGCGTATTTTGTCCTTTTAAGGAATTATCGGATGTTTTAATGATATTGGTCTGAGCGGAAATAATCATTGACTAAAGTCGTATGTCTATATTGCCGAACTATGGCCGGTGTACCAGAGAAAAAGTCAAAAAAGAAGTCCAACGACAAAAGGCCTAATAGTTCCAATGCCACTGCCAACTCGCAACAGGCACTGCAAACTGCAACCCATCAGGCAAATGGTCGAGATCAACATGATGGGGTTGTGCGCAATAATGAGCAAAGATCCCATTCGGAAGAGGTACGGGTTTTCCGATTATGTCATGTACTATTTCTACCAGTGGTGTTCATCTATCGTGTTCCTTTCGTTGAATCCACAGCCACAGGCACTTGGAACGTCTCAATAAAAAAAATTAATGGTAAATAAACACGAAATGTACCAAAGTCTTAATGTTTCTCTACTCTATTTTGCCTATAATCACCTGTAAATGCCGGTCAAATGCTCATCTGCAACACACAAGTACACCGCATGCCCGCCCTGCGGCGCACAAACAACATGAATAAGAGGGCAGGTAGGAAAGCGTGATCCCTAAATTCGTTCGACGCTCGTTTCATTTCATACGATCACAGAACGAAAACACATCCAACAGCTTCCATCTTGGTATCTATGTGTACATAAATGTTCACTTGTTCGAATTATAACTCTGGCCTTTGTTCTTACCTACTCCCGCCAGAGATATCTCGTGAAATCCTACAGGAAATGTTCTCTCCGTGAAAATGTAAAGAGGACGTATCATCCGAAAATCCCTAACGGCGCTACTTTCGATCGATCGCTGTAGTCGTGTGTGTGTGACGTCATGCCCGCGCGCATTGTGCTTGGCTTGGCGTCCTCGAAACGGAGCTCGGAGGCCGGCAGCAGCTCATCCCGGCATGCAATGCGCCCTATTACTCGTGTATAAACAGACACCTCGTCCTCTTTACATTTTCACGGAGAGAACATTTCCTGCAAGATTTCACGAGATATCTCTGGCGGGAGTAGGTAAGAACAAAGGCCAGAGTTATAATTCGAACAAGTGAACATTTATGTACACATAGATACCAAGATGGAAGCTGGAAGATGGAAGCAAAATAGAGTAGAGAAACATTAAGACTTTTGGTACATTTCGTGTTTATTTACCATTAATTTTTTTTATTGAGACGTTCCAAGTGCCTGTTGTTGAATCGTGAGTGGATTCACGACATGCCGCACGAGCGATTTATAATATAACTTTTACTATGTATGTATGTATGACTGGGAACCTTTAGATCGGTATTTCCCTGCAAAGAATACAAATATAAAAAAGAGAAAATTTATTCCGTGACTGTCCCCTTATAGGGGTGTGAGTGCAGCTGATCTAGCTCCCCAAAGTATCTCCAGGTACTGTTTAGTAAGCTGAACTATAGTCTATAGTAATATTACCAATACTAGCGCATGATCATGATGAAAATGGCATATTAAACGTGTAGGCCTATAACCACATCACTAAGTCCAAGCCAATGTTCACACAGGCAGACATTTCTACACAGCCACAATGCAAGGGGGTTGTACTCGAGCATTAAAACTGCTGGTTTGTTTGAACTTGGGTTAAATATTGTTAGCGTGTGCCAAATTACTGACGATCCATGTGTTTTAAATCAAAATCTTAGGGTCGCTGGCATTCGGGTCCTTTCATTAACAAAATAATGGTAAGTAAACACAAATTATATTTAGTACCAAAGTCTAAGTGCTTAAATAGGTGCTCTCTGATGGCTTGTAATTTTAGGCAAACACCATTGAAATTCTGCCCCCAAGGATATAAGAGCTGTCCACATTTGCACGTTGCACCTGTCGCACGTTGCGAAAATTAATTATGGTCAGCTCTTATATCCATGAACCAAAAAATTCTCCTCTCAACAACACAATCGCACTGCACACACACAGCACTGTGCAGAATCTCACAGCAAGATTGAGCATTTAGTATTCACATTAGAATTACATAATTACTATTGCTGTGGAATGGGAGTTTCCCACAGGATTTTATCAGATTTTCTGGACAAATTTTGTTTTACCAAAGTGCAAGGGTGATGCTTCGAACAAATGAACATTCGGCTATGCACAGATACAGATATGGAGGTGAATAGTTGTGTATTTGTGATAGTATGAAATGAAGTGAGCATTGTCTAAATTAAGCACTCACGCTTTTCTATATCTATCTTTCTCTGAGTTTGTAGACAATGGCATGTGTGTGGTGGGAATGTGTGTTGCAGAGGAGCATTTTCAACCACATTTAATATTTTAAGTTGGATTATTAGGAGCTAGAGAGTACGTAGGCATCAACAGTTTGGTAGTAAATACAATTTGCATTTATTTATCAATATGTTATTATTGTGATGACCAAAGTGTCTACAAGTGGTTATGGTGTAGTCACCTAAAACTAAAAATCACAAAACATTATAATATTAGCACTCAATGCAATAATGACAACACGTTTATTTGATGAAAAAAACAACATTTTGCACACACTGCAAAAATGGAATATTTGGATGCTGTATGATAATGTTAACCATGCTTTAAGTTCATAATGATTTGTGTACGGGTCTGCAAACCTTTGCTACTTATTGCAAGATAATTATAAACATACATGCATGCACCCTAAGTGGCAAATATTTTGTTGGCTCCCAGCATACATGTACAGGCAGCAGGCATATACGTCCAATGTGCATAACATAGGTTTAAACATCATATTAACCATCAGTGTCTGATAAGGGTAAAAGTGCTTTATATCTCTGAGATGTGTGCATAGATATACATACAGGGCATGAAATTCCGGTTTTTTTGCACCGGCCCAGATGGCTGGTAATAGCAGTTTTTTACCAGCCCTCACAAATTTTGTTTGTTGCTTTGAACCAGATCGTGAATGATGTCCGAAATGTTTTTGTCAATGTCATGTTTCACGCTTGCATTCTCGATTTCTAGTTTGTAAAATGTTGAAAAATCATGGCGTGATATCCTTCAGGTAAAACAGTAATGTAGGCTGTTTGCTCATTAAATAATGCTATAAATAAAAATGTAGATACTCGCTAACACGGCTGAAACCACCGGCTCGGAAGGCCGGTGTTTTGCCAATCTTAGTCTTACTGGCCCTCCAAATAATTTATCGGCATATGCCGGTGGGCTGGTGCTAATTTCGCGCCCTGTACATATATATTCACACAGCTATTAACTATCGGTCAGACTCGCTTTAATGTATCTAATGCATCAAAAGGGGCGTACTTGAAAAACTATTGTTTAGGTAAAGATATCGAGCTAGATTATCTGGTGGACGGACTTTTTAAAGATGCAATATATGTTAATCTGGCGTTTAATATTTCTGTTGTGACCTGAAAAATTGCACTAGTAAACCTATGAAATTGTAACACAGATTGACATGTGCACTTTATATTTTACATAATAGGTGCAGATGAGAAATGCCATTCCATGTAAAACATAGAGGTCTAAGATTAATAGACAGTTTGTCAAAATGAGATTTCAGATAGTATCCAGGCTATACACATAGGGCACAACTATTTTGTGTTGACGGTCAGTTTTAAAGCCGCACTATGCGCATCCAAACGCTAATTTCTCCATAACTAGACTAGCAAATACTTCGTGGCATGCATAATCACACTACCTTATGACAAAATAAACTCTAGTTCCTCCCATTTCAATGCGTGTTGTCTTATAAAAGGCATTTGAAAATACCTCCAATGTTGTTCAAATTCTCCGATGTTGTTGACACTTTCGCGTTGCTCTGCCAAGCAACCGTGGATCGGTGCTGCGGTACGTGTGTAGCAAAGATAAAAACGTGACGTCACCTAACCGATTCTTTGCGAAATTGTTTGGCAAACAATTTAGCGTTGGCGCCAGATTACCAGATTTCGCACCTCTTTCTTGTGGGTTTTAAGCAAACGCGTACTGAAATGGGAGGAACTAGAGTTTATTTTGCCATATACGGTAGTGTGATTATGCATGACACGAAGTATTTGCTAGTCTAGTACTGGAGAAATTAGCATTTGGATGCGCATAGTGCGGCTTTAATGCTATTTTACAGTTTTCATTACTATGTTAGGTGAATTAGAAAATAAATGTGCAATTGATATGCCTTGATTAGCTGTCTTTCGATCCTCCAGCAGGGAGCTAAACGCTGTCGTAGATTTCTCATAAATGATATTTGTGATACAAGAGATTAGTGTGAGAAAAAGACATCTGCACACGATAAGGTGTTCACTAAGGAGCAGCATGCAATGAGGTGCCATTGCTGTGTGGTGACACAGTTAGATTCAATCAATTTAAATTTCGTCATGCCGTGCGTGTAGAGCTCGACTGCAGCAGTGTTATCCCCACCCCCATGCTGCCGGTCACCACCCAAAAATAACCATACAAGAATAGCTGCGCTCAACGCAGACTTGCTTTGCTGGTGTTGCTTGGCTCTAAGCCAAGGTCTGACCTAGATGTGTTTTGCAGTGTGTGTATGGGCATTTGTAAGGCAGCACGGCTTCTATCACGTAATGTTCGTAGCGTAAACAGTGTATAATCAAAGCCATTTTTAGTGAAATGATATTTTTTTGTTATTTGTATACATGTGGAGCTAATGAGTTGCACATGTAACCACTTTTTGAGACCACACTGTTTTTAGGAACAATCCTCATCTAGACCCCATTTCTATCAGTGTTTCCCCTGCATTGACACGAGTGAGGTGGGCCGCCTCGCTCAAATTCTTAGCCACCACCCAGAAATTTGTCCAAAACACCGCCTCGCTGATGAAAATCAGTGTTCTTTTATAGAACAGTGCTTATAATGCGCCAAAACAGCTCAGAATGCACCAAATTGCACAATTTTTTTTTTTAATTTTAAGGGGCATGCCCCCAGATCTTTGCTAGGACCTTGAAACGTGCAAATACGCCAAAAAAAATTTACCACCTCGCAGACCTTTTTGACCAGGGGAAACGCTGTCTATTTCCCTGTCCTTCTTCCTCTCACTCCCTCCTCTCCCCTTCTCTCCTTTCTACCTCCCCCTCGCTTTCTTCCACTCTCTCTTTGCTCCCCGATCTCATATATGCCCCCTCCTCATTGCTCCATTCTCTCATTAAATCCGACATGGGTATTTCTCTCAGTGTTAGCATTTTCTATATTTAGAGTCTGCAGGAGGAGGTGGAGCGGTTGATGGATGCTGAGGAGCCGCAGCGATTCTCCCGGGGCTTCAATCCGTACCTGGGAGGAGAGCGGTGTCTGCTGTGCAAGCGGGAACGTCCCGATGCTGATCAGTCGAGCTCAGCAGGTATGTTAACACAGATACCGTCTGTAGCTGATTATCGTCTCACTTCAAACCTGGTTGCTAGTCATTGTACTCCTGGTGGCTCACCTTTAGACCTGATAGTCGTGATGTGTTCTGATTACAAAGTACATACCCCACGTCTTTAAAGTTGGGGCTGCTTTTACCCAATCGTGTAAACTGTGAAAAGCATACGTGTGTAAACAGCATTGTGTAGTAGCATTGTATGAGGGAGCTGTGAATGGGAGGTTCGCCAAGTGATAAAACCCTTGTGTGTTTTTCCAGAACCACTGGAAGAATTGGAATCAGGCCCGGCTTCCCTGGCTCAGGTACATGAGTTTAGCTTTACAATGTATTTTTTTATTAGATAAGTAATTAAATGTAAATATGCGCATAATTTATTTTTGCTATTTGCATAAAAAATACCATGTATATTGGTAATATAATAATAATCCTGTAAGTAATTTTATATGTGTAACATATCTAACTTTTTTGTGCTTCTTTTGTTTTAAAATATTTCACAAAAATTCATTCAGATAATGCATTTATGCTAACTTTTTCTGTTAACATTATGAGGTATTGCTGTTTAACTTATATATGTCTTTCATGTTGTTTATGCAGCTTCCCTTGTGGGTATGCCCCTCATGTCGTGAGAACCTAGAACTAGAGGAGAAGGCTCTTGCAGGATCAACGCTGTTTGTAAGTCCTCATGTGCACAGTGCATTATCCAGTTACTACATTCAGCTGAATCCAGCAGTTGTAAGTGCTTCGTTTACATTAACTTCTACCTGTCTATAATTCAGCGCGGTGCAAGTGGGACAGTGTGCACATCTGACCTAATGATTCTTGCAGAGATTAATGTATTCTTGTGCCTTTCTAGCCGCAAGATCTGGTCCTCCATTCCGGTGACCTCTTTGAGGTGGCGATCAGCAAATCCTCGGAGCCAACCACGTCAGATGGCGCACCATGCAACTGTGAAGCTTGCAAGGAACGACGGTAAGCAACACAATTGCCTTTTGCGTAGTACATAGTACCACAATCATGACAATAGCTTATTTATACATGAACTGGTATTTTAATCAGAGTAAGATAGCCCAAGTACGAGTAGATTAGCAATATAATCATACTTTAGTTATGTAGTTGTAGGTAATCCAAGCCCATCTAATTTTTGTACTCTACAAAGATCTTTGTCTTTTGATCATTTTGCGGCGTAGCGTCTGACCTTTTGCGAGTGTAGTACGCTTGGATTAGGTGACAAATGAATTAAATGTTAAAATAATAATAACAATAACAGCATATAATCTTTGCACTGTATACGTCACACATGGCATGTACCAGGGAAAAAAGTATAATTTATTTTTCGGGTGCTACTTTTCAAGCTCGCGTGGATGAAAATAGATGGACAAAATTTGGTTTGCATTAAACTCTATGCAAATTTACAGGGGCTCTTTTTGGCATTTCAGGGGCTCTTTTTGGCATTTCATGGGCTAAATCGCCCCGAGCCCCCGTGTATTTTTTTCACTGGCATGTACTGATCGCATGTATCGTACACGTACCGACGGGCGTCGTCTGTGAGCTGTTCGTTCTGTCTGCAGTGACATCGAGGAGCAACAGGAGGTGGAGGGCAGACAGCTGCAGAAGTTCTGGGCAGAGGTGCGGCAGGCCGTGCGCTGCATGTACCGCGAGGCTACCATAGAGAAGACGCTCTCCACAAAGCACGACACAGCCAAGCTTACTGGCATGGTCACCAGGTGAGCAGAAGCTCGAGGATAAAAACAAAATAAATAACAAAACAAAACAAAATAATAATAATAATATAATGAATAAATAATAAAAGATAAACTCAATAGATGAAACACGATAGCAGTGCGTGAAGACCCAACTTGTTTCGAGGTATACCGACAGCATATGTAGATGTGATTGTAAATCCGTGCATTTCAGGTTGACCAGCAGAGACCCTCACCAGCTGTACCAGCGACTCGAGTCCCAATCCCGGGAGTTTGTCATCGAGATGAAGGTAGGCGTCGCCATGGCTACATGGCTGAGTGGAGACTGATATGGTTCATTCTAGTACCTAATTATTGGGATTACGTCTTGAGCTGCACAATCGCTTAGTAGCATCAACGGCTATATGTGGAAAGCAGCACATGAACATATGTTGTGCGTTATTGCCTCCTATTGGGATGATTAGGGTTGCATTTTTTTCTTGTGCAATTCAACCCTCCACACTGTGCTCGCTCAGATGAAAAACTGTAGTTCCTACTTTATGCTTTATGCATTCTACGCTGCATGTTCCGATATGTTGTTCTTTCTGTGTGAGTATAAGACGGTGGTTCTTTACGTAGGTTCGTCTCTTGAAGAAGCTAACGACTGGTCTGAAGACCCCGCAGCAAGCAAAGCAGTTCATCACTGTACTTCTCGACGAGTACGACAGCCTCTGCACAGCTTCCAGCAGAGTAGCATCCGTTCTCATTGAGCTGGTAGGTTTCTCACGCGCTGCTCGTACAAGTTCAGCCGTCGTGAAAACCTCAGTGTCTCCGGGCGACGTCACACAATTCTCAAAGTCATTACACTGATTACAGTGTTTGTTCGCTTAGATTCTGCATGAATCCAAACAATGGAGGTTCACTAGGCTAGCAAGTTGTAATGAACGTGTTCTATAATGAGGCGTGCTGTGTCTGATTGACCTGTAGGAAGAAAAGCATCTCAACTGCTTCAATCTGACTTGGGACATGCTGGACAGGCACCTCTTCCAGAGTATCATCTACTCCGACCCACTCCTGCAAAACAGTCTCCCTATGATCATTACTCAGATGAGGTAAATGTGGTTACAGCACAAACCTAGCCACTCGTGCAAACAACATTAGTTTATTCCCAAATAGGTCGGGGGTTACCATTAGCCTGGCTTTAACAGGGCGTGTGTACTGATTTGAGACTGTTTTCATTAAATTACACTTTATTTCTTAGATAATACATTTAACATGTGCATTTAGTTTACGTATAGTATGCCACCATGATTAATAAGCCACCTAAATGTAGTTTGAGTGGGTGTAGAGCCGATTGCAGATAAAGAACTCATATGCTCTGCGGAGCTTTTTCTTGCATTGTAGGTAATTAGTTTGGGTAAAAATGTGTTGATCTTGAGTAACACTTGGTGTGTGTGCTGCAACAGCCGGTATGCAGGCAACACGGAGGGAAGCGGCGGTGATGCTTGCTACCCAAACCTCCTGCACCGCTATCTCAAGCTGGACGATGAGATGACCTTCATATCGGCAGTGTGGAGGGATTCGCAGAAGCGCATGGAAGATTTCATGCAGGAAGAGGTTGTCCCAAGTTTTGTTAGCATTCCTGAGCGATGACAGCACGTGGAAATTATATATAATTGCCTTCTGACTCTGAGACTGAGCATGGTTTAATAATTTGAAACCTCTTTGTGAACACAGAGAGTCCATTTATGTTAGAGTGGAGTGCGTTTCTCTAGGCGTTGCCTTAAACTCGACCTATCTTGCCTGGTTCTCAGACTGCAAAGAAGATGAAGCAGAAGATGTTGAAAGAGGATTGGGAGTTCTTTAAGACGCAGCAGAAGCTGCTGAAGAAGCTGATGAAGAATTCGGATGCAGGCAGCCAAAAGTAAGAAGACCCCTTTTGCTTGCATTATAGCTGTAGTGCTTGAGTAACATCAGTTCTCGGTGTTCTTGCGTGGTCATGTCTTCCTGTTTTCTCGTCACTCTATATTATACTACCTTGAAGTTGACTCTAGTATATTTTCTGCAAACAAATAATGAAATTCATCTGGGTATGCTTCTTTTTGCTTTTGGCTTGTGTTTGAAAAAATATTATTTAAATCATTAATAGAGTATTGCAAATTAAGCGAATATTCAAATTGCCCATGTAGTGTTGTCTGTTATCATTTCGTTCGATCATAACATCCCTAATTGACTAGCTACGTTTATGTTTTATCAAGACAAATCGAAGAGACTTTCCGAGAGGCCATGCAGGAGATTCTGTCGGGAGCAAGTCCCTTCCAGGGAACTGACCCTTGCAACTGCCCCAAGTGCCAGAATAACAGGTACGTGATAGCATGCTGTCATCATGTTTTGTTTGTCTGATAGTTATGATATGGTCCATCTAGATTCACTCATCATTTACCTGAAGCTCTGTATGCATGCAAAGGGTTCTGTTCAGGTACTGAACGTCTGTCCATCTGTTTGTCTTACAACCGGGTGTGTCCGATATCTGCAGGTGCCCGTGCGACGAGTGCACGCTGTCTCAGGTACTTGCATCTAAGATCATTGTGCCGGACGTCACCGACGACTTTGTTGAGGTGCAGGCGGCGTCGCGTCTCATCGTAGACATCACGTCACCTTCCCTGTCGTCCAGCAGCAACTCCAGCCGGTCATCCTCCCCGGAGCCACTGACCGCGAATCTCAGGTGCGTGCTGATCACCGGCTGCGGTCCACAGCGCAGATCCGCTCCGAGGATTTTACGTAGCGACAAATGTTTGACCTCGTTTGAAGATTCCAGAAAGCTATGATCTCCCTGGTGTTGGCGTCACCAATTCTTTTTTTTCCTATCTGCAACCTGAGCATGATCAGAGTGATAGGCATATCTCCCTGATTGTCACAAGGCAGATGTGTCACTGCTAAGGGTCTAGGTTCCTAATGACATCTTTGTTACAAGATAATAGTGACAATTTGTGTTGCCTAATCACTGTCACTGCGCTGCACAATAGTGTGCAGACTTGATCTAACAAACCTGTTTAGGAACCGTATTAGATGCTATATAAAAGCCATTCCCAGAATTACACACTGGTTTACTGCCCTGCTATCATCACATAGTTGCTAGTTAGTAGAGAAGTTAGCATGCTGCATCCAATAGTGTGTAATATTTATGTATACATGGCATACATCAGTGCTGCCTTTCTGCAATTCAGCTGGTAAGTGTTTGTACCAGTGATAGGACAGTGTTACGTTTACTCTAAACTATCCAGTTTTGTTGTGAAAACAGGAAGGGTTAGGATTAGAAGAGAGCAAACCTTAATGTTGTGAATGTTGCAGGCAAACAGTTGCAAGTTGATATCTTTTACCTACTGGTAAATTTAAGTTGTTCGATAGGTGTTATTGCAGGCATGTCAGTGTCTGGTCGTGTGTGTTTAACGGACGGTGTCGTTGCAGGCGAGAGTTTCTCCGGAAGACAGAAGTGAAGCACAATAATTGCGACTGCCCCTCGTGTGTTCAGAAACCCTGTGCCCCGAATGTAAGTCACTTCGATTAAAGAATGGATTAATTTGTCGATCTTCTAATTAAATGACTGTGCTGACTCTAACAGTCATTGGGTTTAGCACATGATATTTCAGTTTGGGTGTGGGATCTATTGTATGTAATGTCTGTTTAAAAGGCAGAGCATTTCAGACAGCGCGTTTATCATCCATTTAACAACACAGTTGAGTGCGTAGTAGTATAAAAGTATAATCGTACGTATTCCAACTTCAGCGTAGATCTTGGGTTGATTGAGTTGTTCTGCCCTTGTACAGGCGAAGCACAAAGCATGTGAGTGTCCATCATGTGTGAAGCCCCTCGTGTCAGGCCTGTCACTGCAGCACCTCTACCCACGCGCACACTGCTCCCAGCATGGAGGCTCAGGGTCCGGTTCACCCTGTCCTCAACCCGCTTACAACCTTCACATGTCAGGTGAGTGTTGTAGTCGCTGTGTTTGTGCAGCTAGGTGTAGGGTTGCTAACCTTGCCAGGGCAGTCTTACGTGTGCTAATCTGCGATCGCTGCTAGAGTGTGACACAGATGTTAAAGTGTGTGATACAGATGCTAGCGTGTGATACAGGTGTTAGCCTGTGATAAATGTGCTAGCGCATGTGATACAGTGCTTGTGTGTGATAAAGGTGCTAGCGTGTGATACAGGTGCTAGTGTGTGATACAGTTGCTAGTGTGTGATACAGGTGTTAGCCTGTGATAAATGTGCTAGCGCATGTGATACAGTGCTTGTGTGTGATAAAGGTGCTAGCGTGTGATACAGTGCTTGTGTGTGATACAGTGCTAGCGTGTAATACAGGTGCTAGTGTGTGATACAGTGCTAGTGTGTGATACAGTGCTTGTGTGTGATAAATGTGCTAGCGCGTGTGATACAGTGCTTGTGTGTGATAAAGGTGCTAGCGTGTGATACAGGTGCTAGTGTGTGATACAGGGCTAGCGTGTAATACAGGTGCTAGTGTGTGATACAGGTGCTAGTGTCATTGCAAACTAGCATCTTTGTTACTCACTCTCGACTGGTGATGACAGTAAGTAACACAGATGTTGGTTTGCGACGACGGTGTTTCGGGACGGGGCACATGCCACGGGCGTGTGGCGATCGCAGTGTGTGCGCTCACGACGCGCCATGCGTGGTTTCAGGCACGGCACAGACTCAGAAGCGACGTCCGTACAGCCTGGACCTGGACACCGGTGACGCGCTGCAGGAGCACATCTACCACGCCTATGGAGACTGGGAGAACGGGTATGACACCAGGTGCGCTGTCTCCCAGGAGGGGGGAGGGGGGTCGGCTGCCCCGTCGCAGACACGCGTGTTCTCCGTGTGACCGACGCTATCATTGTTAGTTCGTGTGCAGTAAAGAAGCTTTGCTTGATGCCGGTGAATTACACCGTATTTTGCACGTGGCGTATGGTATTTCCTTTTCGGTTTAAAAGAGGAACTTGACGTTGTGCTTGATGCACTACAGGATGCTCTCTCAGCTAGAGTTTGTTGTGCAATGAGTGCTGTGCCACTAACCATGGCATTTCTTGAGGCATATAGAATATTTTTTATCTCAGAATTTCGCGCATGCTAAGGTTTTGCCCTCAACTCTTCAGCTGTGTCTTATTCTTTAATTGAAATTAAAGTTTCAAAGTTAAGGGCTCATATTTATTATTACTATTTTACTACTCATAGAAACAATAAGATAATCATCAGATAATTAATATCAGGGATTAATTAGACTGCATATAGTTATCAGGGGTTACTCTGGGAAATTGAAAAGTGTAGCCAAAAAAATAACCAATTGACCATTTTTGTATCCAATGTTAATAATTTGCAGCAATTTCTTGTCCACATAATTTCATTATAAATTACCTACTTGAACAAAATACAAAGAATCTCGGTTCTGTGGTGCCTGTACAGTTGAGTCAGAATCTGGATCTTTGCTTGCTGTGAGTTGCCAATTAGCCAGTTTGGTCACTTTTAGCCACAAAAAAAGCCAGTCTAAATGTTTTTATAGCCAGTACAAAAAATGTATCAATTGGCTATTTTGTGGCGAGTGGTAGAGTAACCCTGACTTATTATTATTATTTATAATTATTATTAATAATAATTATTAATAACTTATTATTTTAATTATTATAATGATCGTTATTATCTCGTTACAGCAGCCTTCTCAGCTCGTGCAAGTTGCACCTGCTAAAGAGCGAGATCCTCAAAGCGAGCTCATTCCTGCACAAGGACGGCAGCGGCGACCACAACGCCCCCAAGCAGGCGACTGATAACGGCTGCGAGGAGGAGCCGCCCGATGACTACGTCGACACGTCATCGTCGTGCGTGCAGCAGCAGTCGCCGCCAGGTGGCGCCGGCAAGCCGTGCGGCGAGTTCAAGACGTCAGCGGTGCACAGTCAGCTGAAGGCGCTGCAGGCGAACCTGACGCCGGAGATGATCCAGTCGGCCGCGCTGAGCGTCGCGAAGGAGGAGGCGATCCGCGCGCTCGCGCAGTCGCGCGCTCACGCGGAGCCCTCTGCATACCCGTGCGAGCGCAAGCACTGCCTCGCGCCGAAGGCCGTCGACGTGCCGCCGGCGCTCTCTGGTTGTCGCAACGCCGACTGCCACTGCGACTACGACGACGTCGACGACAGCTGCTCGGAGAAGAGCACGTCGACGACGAGCTCGTCGCAGAAGGAGGGCAAGCAGTGCGACTGCTACTACTGCGAGTTCTTCGGGCACGGCGTGGTACGTACGCGCACGCGCAGCGGCGGCAGCGTTGCATGGGAAGAGGCAGGGTCGCCGGGGCGCAGGCAGGGTCGCACGCGTGGAGGCGGGGTCACGCAGGAGGGGGCGGAGTCGCACACGTGGAGGCGGGGTCGCACGCATGGAGGCGGGGTCACGCAGGCAGGCAGGAGGGGGCAGGGTCGCCGGGGCGCAGGCAGGGTCACACGCATGGAGGCGGGGTCACGCAGGAGGGGCGGGGTCGCACGCGTGGAGGCGGGGTCACGCAGGAGGGGACGGAGTCGCACACGTGGAGGCGGGGTCGCACGCGTGGAGGCGGGGTCACGCAGGCAGGCAGGAGGGGGCAGGGTCGCCGGGGCGCAAGCAGGGTCACACTCACGGAGGCGGGGTCACACGGGAGGGGGCAGGGTCACCAGGGCGCAGGCAGGGTCGCACGGGTGGAGGCAGAGTCACGCGGGAAGGGGAAGGAAGAGCAACTTCTCTCAATTCGTTTTTATCGTTTTTTGTCTCGGCAACGTTAGTTCGCGGCCGGCATGTAAGCACCCTGCACCGGTGTTGTTCTTCTCTTGGCGATGCATTTTTCCGCTTCGCAACAGCATCCGTTTCACGTTTTCCTCTCGGCGGTGTTCTATTACGTGGGTTTACTGACTGACCAGCATTGGTTTCATCATTATGTCGTGTGTAATTACTGACGTCTCTGCAGGGTGCTGCAACACCCATCAGCAGGAAGAAGGAGGAGATGCGGGAGAGGCTGCGATTGAGGCTCACGCGCAGGAAGGTAAGCAGTGTTTCGTTTTGCACAGCAACCACATGAAGCTGCAGGAAGTGTACATGATCCTGTTTGTCCTAATAGTCGAATTACCGTTAGTACGTGGAAGTGCAATTAGGCACGTAATTGCTTTCACTGTGTGACAAACATGAGGTGCTACTGCAATACTTTAACCTCATTCTAATTAGTGTGTTCTTGGGGCAAACTTTTAACGAAGCCAATGACAGTTTGATATGTCACAGAGCGAGCACGTAGACAATGTCCTGGACAACGACCAAGAAAAATCCGACAGCACTGATCGCAACTCGTCGGCACCGCGTGGCACGGAAAGCATCGCCGACCTGCTGACATTCATAGAAGGCGTGCCAGTCGGTAACGAGCAGACCGACCGAGAGAAGCGGATATCGAAGAAGGCAGCGAAGAGAGCGCGGCAGAAGCAGAAAAAGGTAATGCTACCAGTTTACACTGTGTGTGGGCAGGTATTCATGCGCAAGTGCATGCATGTGACCGTGCTTCCCATCTGCATAGTAAGTTATTCTATATAAATTATATTCAGTACAATACTAGTAATGACGATGATGTGTTTATTGGTATTCTTCGTAGGCTGAACTAAAGGAGAAGTCTCAGATGGGAGAGGAAGAAGCAGAGGAGGAGGAAGAGGAAGAGGGTGAGGCAGACGAACAGCAGACAATGGACAGTAATGCAGAGGTTTGTGTGCAGCGCTGCCGAGTTTGATCCTAAAACCAATATGAGATAATAATATATGATATATAATAGAGCATAGTGTGAAAGCATAGTCAAGTGCACAGCGTATCTTGAATAAAGGTGAGATCACAGTAAGCCATCGTATCATTTCACGTGTATTACCCAAAGTCGGTGTTTTTTGTTGTAGAAAAGCAAAGCGAAACAGGCTACAACGGCGAGTAACGGCAGCGTAAATCCGGTTGCCTTGGAAACCGGCGAAACTGGAAAGAAGCTCCTCGACAATGGCAAAAATCTACACCAGGGGACGATGGATCAGAGCGCAGCGAAGAACCAACGAGCCGAGATGGCCACGAATAGAGATGCAAGCAAGAGCTCATGGCAGGAGGTGCCTGCTCGTAACGTCAGCAGGAGCCCACAGCACGAGGCTCTATCTCTAGGTGGTGGCAGCACCGCCACAAGCAACAGCAGCAGCGGCAGCAAAAACTCTCGGCAGGATGGATTCATCGAGCAGACTAAGAGGAGGAAGCCGTCACCGAATGAAGCGGCGCGGAGCGGCGGCGGAGACGTGCAGAACGGAGAGACGAGGAGGCCCGACATGAATCCCGGCTACCAGATCGTCGGCAAGCCCGTGCAGGGTAAACCGACACCCCTGCCACGTCTAAACGGACTCGTTAAGCAGCAGGGGAGCACATCAGTGGTACGTACGCAAACCGTATCAAGTCTTGATCATTGAGCCTTCCAGGGGCGTGTGCGTATTCCTTAACAGACATTTGCAGAACAGGGTAATGGGTAAAAACTTGGCGACAGCATTTGGCACTTGATTAGTGACGTTTTGATAATCGTGCTTTTCACGGTAATTTTAATTTCACTAATCTGATGATCACTGATCCGATATCACTAATTAATATCACTAATTATGGTGTTAACATTGAGTAACTACGGAGAATAGTAGGTTGAGTTTTCATATGCTGGCATTTTCATTCCCTGCTGCCTTCCTGCTGACAGGTGAATGTGCAGAGGCCGTTGGCGCAGGTATCTCTGCCGCAGAAGCAGCCCGCACGAGTGAGATCTACTGTCACACAAGCGCGGCCTGCTCGCCAGCAGAACTCGGTCGCACTCGAAAAGCTGGAATCTCAGCCTGACACTGCACCTAGTCCTGCTCCATCTACCCCATCTCAGGTACGCTCATATAAACGTCGTTTCTGCCTCGTCTCTCGCTTGTCTTGCAACTTCACTTGAAGAGTACTGCGCTTGCTGTCTTGTTTTGATATTTAACTCACTCACAGCTATAGTCGTTATCTTGTCTGTACTGTACGTGAACAGTCACAGAGAAATGAGGACCGTTGATTTCCCTCTGAAGATTACATGATTTTAGGCCGTCTGACGACTTTTGGTCAGGTATTTTGTTTTAGCCTGCAAGTTAATGATGGAACTTGCTGATTATTACTATTTATGGAATCAGTAAGTGAATAGTTACATGTCTACACATAAGTAGAGTGAAGGTATATACAAATGAAAAACCTTCGACGTTATTGTTGCAGCGAAAGAAGGACAAGAAGAAAAAGTCTGAGCAGCCCCCAAAGCAGCAGTCGACAACGCCTTCTCCGCAGCTGCCAGTGGATACGACGACCGCGAAACCTGCACAGGTGCAGATAAATCATGCTCAGCCCTCAGCCTCCACACCGCCAAAAGCTGGAAAGGTAGTGTGTGTGGTCACAATTGCATTTAATTCAACAAGAAACATTAATTGGAAAAATGTCTGAGTAAAGCTTTGGTACCGAAAGCTTTAGCTCATCTACAGTACAATGGAGAATACAACCTCGAGAGCCACAGACATGCTTGTCTATAACCTGTCTCATCTCGATACAATGGTGCACCAGAAAGTATTTAGAGATCATGTAAAAACAAGAAAATTATAAGAGATGTAAGGAACAAGGAAGAAGTCGGTGCTGCTTGTTTAACGTGTTACTTTTCATTTGTTTAGAGTAATGTTGGCAAGCGGAAAGGCAAGGGATCTGGCCCAGGACCTGCCGGCAATACATCTATCGGTAATTTCTTTATAACTTTGTAATTTCGTTTATATATTTATACATAAATAAATTTTTTACAATTCATATATTAATTTATAGAATTTTATTAAATTTTGAAATTATTATTATCTCACTCGTCGTGAGTTATGCACGTAACTGCTTATCTCAATCTCAGTCGATGAAAGAATCACAGTAGCATGACCACTTTTCGTTACAAGTCATGGAAATGATAACTGGGAGGGACAGGGAACAGTAGGCAATGTAGGCCCCTAAGTTCCCCCTGCCGAGGGAATGTACTTTGCTACGAAGTTATGCATACGGTATAGTGAGCGCACGCGACGTGACGTCACCTCTTAACGGGATCACCGTCGTTATTGCAGACGACATCTTTCGGCCGAAGAACGAGGAGGAGCTCTCGGAGCTCGATGACTTCGAGAAGGAGCTGGAGGCCTTCAAGAAGTTCTGCTTCAGCGCCGAGCCGCAGCCCGATCGCGCCAAGGTCAAGGTCAAGCTTGACTGCAGCAGCGTCTTTAAGAAGAAGGTGTCGGCCATGAGCTGCAGCAACTAGCCTTATTCGCCGTATTAACCGTATTATTGGATAGGTGGCGCCACCCGTCGGTGGCGACCGATCTGCCTGCCGTGCGACCGGAGGATGGACACTGTGCTTGAGTTCGTTACCGTGCAGGAATGTAATAATGTGCCTTTAGTATAAATACGAGGAGCTCTTAGACAGCTATTAGAATTTTGTAGTGCACAGCCATGCGAAGAGTAGAGGAGATTGCATGCGTTCGCCGATCTAGACTGCTATATCCGTGTGTGAGACGGCACGGGTGCCTTGACACGGCATATCCCGGTAGAGAATCCACTTGTTGCACACATTGCAATGCATCACAATCTGACCGTCTCGGTTTTTCCATTGCCAAATGCAGCATTCATGAGCAAACAGAAACACACTTTGTTTTTCTGTTAGAATGATGACAATGTAAGATCAACTATTTATATTTTATTTATATGCATTATATCAGCTTACTGAACGTGAGCAATACCTCGCGTGGCTGTATGCTAATGTGTGTCATTCGGTCAAGGTGGTAACCGCTGCATCTAATATTTACACTTTAGCATTTATGTTGAATTATTAAAGTGAACCAGGTGACGCTGTTAAAGATCTGTTGGAAGTAGGTTGTATACTGTATGTAGGCTAGCTAGATCGTCGTGCTTTTGTCTTACTCGATAATAATGCTATAAACATATTTTTTACTTGAAACCACGTTCCATTTACTGAAAGTGATTTTGCAAGCGTAAAAGTTTATGCAATCCAAAGTGTAACCTGTGTGGGTGCCGATGTGCATGTTATTAAGGTACCGTCATCGGAAAGGGAGACGGCGTGTTACGATTACAGAAGGCACAGCTAGCATAGCTGCCTTGTTACCATGGCAATGATTGTTCAACTTGAAGAAGTCGCGTGCACTTGTATGTGGCTTTCGTTTTGGGTTTTTGCAAATCCCAAGTTTGCTCTCCACCACCCTCCCACCAGATTGTTGTCTTCGGGTGTACGGTCTACGTTTCGTGTGTTATGTGCGGTGGCAATGAGGTCTACAATGTAGGACTTCTCGCATCAGACAGATTTTAATATGGCGTCGGCGGTGCTAGCTTGCGCATTGCCGAATGGCGCAGCAAGAGAATGTACGCAGCACAGCGGGACATTTTCATTTTGCTTTTACTCGGCGGTTAGTGCACGACAAATAACGATTGTGCGTTTTCTCCCGTTTCTGGAGTTGCCTTTCTAAAAATAAATTTTTACATGCAATTATGAATCGTTGTTTGCGATTGTCTTGTGACAATTTTGTTGTGTCGTCCCAACGGTTGTCATTACGAGTACAGAGACAATGTGGTAGACATATATGACTAGTTCACAGTCTTTATTTTTACTTTGCTTACACCGTATTAACACGACCAGATAGGTAACACTGCAAAATGACCATCACCTTTTCAGGAGTAGATAATAGAAGATCTATCTTCTATTATCTACTCCTGACCTTATCATAATAGTCGCAAATGCACGATTCCGTTTCAAAACGACTAAATCTCACACATTTTTGACAGGTCAGGACTACCCGACCTGCCTTGTAAGAATTTAGTTTAAACATTAATTAGCACCTGCAGATGCAAGGAATCAAGCTATGCTTGGTGTACCAGTCCATCAACGATCAAGTGTAAAGCACACGACAAGTTAATATATATCTGCTCTTCAAATGTTAAATTTTTATCCCTTTCAGATGTCTCAATCCCACGTTCAGAAATTGTACTGCACTATTCTTCACATACATTGTACTGCAGTTTTTTAACACATGTATACCTCTTGGCACCGCACATATAAAGCAAAGCTACATAGATGTCAAATGTTTGTTCAAATTAAACACACAATTGGTAGGACACAGAAGTTTAGCCACCAAAAGTTTACATAACAAACTTGAACACTTTGAACTTAATAAATAAAGATAGAATGTGTATAATATATTTTACCTGGACATGTGCAAAAATGATCATGATGAAAAACATACAATAATGATTCCCCTGCAAATCAGCAGTACGAAGGGGGTGAAGTATTTAGATGTAGCATTTTATATAATTCATCTATATATTATATAAAGACATGTGCATCAATGCCTAGATACATGCGTGCATGGTGACCATGTCAGGTTATGGGCAGCACATGAGAGATTACAGGAACAACCAATCCCAGCCCGAAAGTGACGAAATCATTTATAGTATTAACCTGCGCTACATCGCAAAAAATCCATGCATTACATTAGCGGCAAGCAATGCAGCTGCGTATCATATGCGCATCTCTCCAGTCCGACACGTTCACTTGTTCAGCACCTTCAGGCGCGAGTCCAGGCTCTCGCAGTTGGATCTGATCGCGGCCATGTTGTCACTGAACGTGCCGCTGACCGTCTTCAGCTGCGCCTCGTTCGCGTGCAGGCTCGACGCGAGCTGCTGCTGCACGCTGTCCAGGTAGCTGAGCGCCTGGCTGAACTGCAGCGCCTGCTCGTGCAGGTCCTTGAGCGCAGACATGCGCTCGACGACGGCCGGCAGGCACGCGGTCGTCTGCTCCCAGCGCATCATCAGCTCGTAGAGCGCGGCAACGCGGTTCACCGCGTCCGCGTCCTCGACGACCGACCGCTTGTCGGCGATCTGCTTCAGCTTCTGGTTCATCGCCTGCAGCCGGCCCTCAACCTGGTCGAGGTTGGCCGGCTCGAGCAGCGCCAGCTTGCCCGCGAGCACGCGCGACACCTCGACGAGGCTGCGGCCCTCCGCCTCCTGGCAGAGCGCCGACAGCGTGTCCGGCGCACCGCCGATCGATGCCTCGAGACGCTCGAGACGCGCCTCGAGGTCAGCCACCTTCGCCGCCTGGCTGAAGCGCGCCTGCTCCGGCTTATAGTACAGCTCGTAGATGATGTGGTCCTCGCTAGGGGGCGCCGCCGCGGCCGCCGCCGTCTTCGTTGTCGCCGCCTTGAACGCCTCGATCTGGCTGATGAGCTTGCGCTGCAGCGCCCCCTGCGGGTCGGAGCTGTCGACGACGGCCTGCGAGCCGAGCACGGTCTCGAGCTGCAGGTCGGCTAGCTGCCGCTGCAGGTACTCCACCTGCTTGGCGACGAGCACGGGACTCGACTTGTCGCCGCCGTCGCCGCGCACCGCCTCCTCCGCCTGCCGTACTTCGTCGGCGAGCTCGCGCATCTCCAGCTGCAGCCGCTGGTGCTTCTGCGCGGGTGTCTCGCGCTCGCGCCGCAGCTCGCCGCCCGACAGCTCGTACTCGGCCTTGTCGGCGTAGTAGCCGCGGTTGGGCCGCGCGGCGGCCGCCGTCTCCGAGAAGTCGACCCCGGCGCCGTCAACGCTCTTGCCCTTGAACTTGCTGAAGGCGTCGCCGGCCTTGATGTCGATCCTCTCGACGCTCTCGCTGCTGTCGTCGGCGGCGCCGGCCGCTTGCCGGTGCTGGTCGTCCTCTGGAAGGTCGCCCGTCTCATAGACGTCGGGTTCGCCGACGGCAATGCCCGGCAGGCCAGCATACTTCGGATCGGCCATCTCGCTGAGTGAGTCGCTGTGCACTGCTGCGTTGGTCGCTGGCGCTCGTAGACGTTCGCGTTAATTCCTAGAGAAGCAAAATGGCGATCAATCAAAAAGAGTCGAGGGTAAGTATTAGCGTGGATACACACAGCATTGAATAGCGTAGAATAGCATTCAGCATTGGTTAAATGGGTTGGTGTCCACGGTAACATCATAGCTGTGCCCGTGGTCACATTTATATTCGTACATGTTGTCACACGTATTCCAACTCCCGATTCTGATTTAGTGATTGGAATATTATTAGTTAAACGGCAATAGTTTGAACGTTAATGAAGATAACCACTGACAGTCGTCACTGACAGTGGCTCTATGTCCAGATTAACTCGGAAGACGTTAATTTAGAGTAAATAAACGTAAAGAGAGCCTATACTCTATAGGCTATAGAAGTCAGTGTTAAAAGCAATATGATTGCCGAGGACTTGAGTTTTCTGTAATAGTATGTGCAAAATTTGTGAAAGCGCTTACACTTACTAAGTTAGTACCACAGGCATTTGGAGCGTTTCAATAAAATATAGTGCTAAATAAATACGAAATCTATTTACTACCAAAGTCTTAATGTTTCTATACTCTCTTTCACCTATTATTGCCGACAATTTCCTGTAAATGCCATCCAAATGCTCATCTACAACAAACAATGGCTGCTGCCATTGCTGCCGCTGCACACTGACACATAAATATATAGCAGGTAGGAAAGCGTGCTGCCAAAATTCGCTCGACACTCGATTGATTTCACACGAATACAACACAAATATTCAACCATTCTACTCTGGACATCTTTATTTCTATTTCAAGAACAGTGTTTACTTGTTATAAAAACATACTGTCTGTGTTCGTAACCGAGCTGTGTCACGCGAAATCACACAAAGACTGGCGAAATTCTCGCGTTCGCTTCCGTTGCGCAGTTTATGTAAATGGCTGCAAATTCAGGGCTATAGGCGGCGCATTGCATTTTGGGAAACTACCACGCTGCTTTCCAACTCCCGTACTAGCCTCGTCAAAGCCGCCAGTAAAGCGTTGCAAAAACGTTGCAGCGTAAGAATGAGGTCACGAAGAGCGCCGGTGGGCGTTTCCTGATTCTGACAGCCATTTACATAAACTGCGCAACGGGAGCAAACGCGAGAATTTCGTCTTTGTGTGATTTCGCGTGACACAGCTCGGTTACGAACAGAGACATTATGTTTTTATAACAAGTGAACACTGTTCTTGAAGGAGAAACAATGATGGAAGCTGTTGGATGTGTACTTGTGTTGAAATCGTGAGAAATGCAGCGAGCGCCGAGCGAATTTTTGGGATCGCGCTTTCTCACCTGCTATATATTTACGCAGTGGCTGGAGGTACGGTAGCCGTCGGTCGTTGAACCCCCTTTTTGGCGTTAGGGTTAGGATTAGGGTTAGGTTTAGGGTTATGGTTAGGGTTAGGGTTAGGGTTAGGGTTCTAGCTCATCTAAACTCTCAAATCGTGAATTTATTTCCCAAGGCGTTATTTCGAAATCTGGCGTCACCGCCGCCATCTTTGTCTCGTTAAGTATGAAAGCGAATGGACGGCCGTACCCCCAGCCTCGAAAAATTAAGATACGCCTGCCGTACCCGTAGC
>NW_014577066.1:842269-849070 GCF_000485595.1 Priapulus caudatus | reverse complement strand
GGGGGGGGGTCCGGACCCCCTGGACACCCTCTGTACACGCCCCTGATATATAGGCGGCTTTTACAAATTATAAAGAATGTGACATGGTTTTCTGTAAAGCAAAAAAAGTGTAAAAATAAAAATATGAAATGTATGCGTGCATATTATAATTTTATTCACTGAAATAAGTCCATATATATCCGTCGTCACTCGTCAGCCATGAGCAATACTGTCTAGTACGAAAATAGGCTGTCAAAAAGACGGCGAAACGGCATTTTCACCATGGCATTTTGGAACGCATGTTGAATAAATGCGGAAATCATGAGAATATTATGTGGAATTCAGGAACATAAACTTCTAGTACCGTACGTGAGCTGATTTATGCCGCGCGGAGGCATTATCCAACATCGCAGTTTGATGAAAAAATTGTCAAGTCATTGGCTTCTATTCTCGAGGAATTGTATAATCATGCGTCAAATTAACGTTATTTCTAATGAAATTAGACTCTAATATGTCCTTTGTGGTCTTTAAAACAACTCCATATATTTACACTGCTTTCAACCGCGCAAAACACGTGCTGGCCCTGGATGCAGACTCGTTCTGAGTTCTCAGATGTAAGGTCAGCGACTGAGTTCAGCGTCTTCGGCCACCCACCGCCAGGTTCGCTGCAAGACACAATATGAAAATATCCTGCCGCAGCGGAACTAACAGATCACGTGACCCAACAACGGTGATGGCCGCTAGCAGCAAATGCATGGAGACTTATAAAACAATTGTTTGTTTTTCTGCTTCAGAAATAAGTGGACTACACTAACAATGACGGGCTGGGCACGTGTGTCCGATAGGGAGAAGTATGGCGTAGGTGAGTGCTTGACAAAAACCCTACCAGTGTGTAAGTGCATGGTCTACTGTCTCAGTTTCAGGGTGGTCACAATCAATCATGACATGATCATGATCACAGGCACTTGAAGCGTTTCAATAAAATATAATGCTAACTAAATTAAGATATGACGTTCTCGTACTCGTAGTCAGTGGCTGATGGCGCACTAACGATTACCTAATCGTAAGGTTTACAGTTAGGGCCCGTGTTCATGCCGGAGCGTGGTTGAATCCGTTGCACACCAGCGCCAGCTTACATCCCTCGACCAAGCTTCCTTTCATTCGCCGTACGTCGCGTGCGATGTCGCAGACGACGATGTAGGAATCGTGACTGGGTATAGCCGATGAGCAGGCGGGGACGATGGCCGCCGAGTTGCGCGTAGCTGAGTTCCTTCCCCGCCAGGAAACCGCGGGACCGGGTCGTGTCCGTACGTGGTCGCGACAGTGCGCGTGGTTCCGCGTCCACCAACCGACCGCCACCAAGGCGTATTGCATCGTAGGGCTGTACACGTTCGCTGAAATATATGAGCCGATTCAGGATGGTTGTCCTTCCAATTTTGGCCGCGTCCATGATCAACACATTGGGGGATGTCATTGGGAAAGACTTACGTAGAATAATGGCCGCGTGCATTACTGAGCTCTTTGTCAATGACGTTCAAGGACGTTAATCGTCTGATATTTATTTGATACATCGTTGGTAGTCGTTTGGAATAAAACGGACAATCTGCAAAACTGGAACTGTAGCGGGTAGAGCCCGACGTTCCATATGTCATAACAATAACAGCAATAACTTGTTGAAGCGCCCCTGCTTAATTAGCACGCAGCCCCTATACAATACAACACTAGTAGGCCTACTATGATTGAAAACGTCGACTGTCCAGCAAGACACCAGCAGTCCCGCAGCGCAGTTATTAAACGAAATAATAAACCTAATAACGAGATTACACTATTAAACTCTGTATTGTCTAGTATGAAGCCGTCAGGTGCCGTCGAGTTTCGTTTCCGGCGCAGTCGCGTTTTTCGATGCTCGCCCGATCTCGCTTTTCTGCATCGGTCGTCGTCAATTTTCGCAAACGCCGTCATCATTGCTCCAGTGAATTTGCCGATCCGGCGCCGTCACGCTTTTTGTTGTTGTCAGAGAAGTAGTAGTAGTGTCATTTTCTGTCACCGCCGTCATCATTTTTCGCCGGTGTCATCGTCAAAATTGACGCATTTGGCACTCGCGGCCGAGCGATGTTCGAGTTCCGTTCACCTGAAAAATTGTTACGAAAATGGTGCAGGTTGGCGCAGACCACGATATCCTGAAGAAAATGAGCGTTATCTATTGACCAAATATTTGTAAATTACGACACTTTATTACGCATTATATGCAATAAATACTGTCACTGTACACAAATACTGACTGAGTGACACTAATCAGTCTAATGTCATGAGTAATGACTAATGTCGTAATGACTAATGTCAGTAATGAAGAACTTGAAGCCGAGTTGAGTAAACAGAACTCAGAAACTCGAGTCATTTGTTTTAGTCTTAGAGTTAGAGACCGAGAAATTCCTAATTAATTACGCTTGACATTTATGACCGTGAATAGGTTACCTAATTTTACAAACATATGCCTATTTAAGACCACCTACCCAAAATCCGATATCACAAATGTAGTTTATGTTCTAGCACTATGAATAACAAGAGACACTGCTTCGCCAGCCTCGCCCTCACAAAACGGTGCTGCCACCTCTCGTGTGTAATAGATGTTATTTATTATTTGAAAATATTGCTGCTCAAATATACTGCTCAACGTTATATATAATATAGCTGCTCAAAGTATAGCTGCTCAATGTATGTGTGTACTCACAGCAGTTGTTTTCGTCTGTATGCAAATGCGTTGTTGTCATTGCTGAGGTCGTAGTTGTTCATTTTGCTCTTGCGTGTAGGCCTACGTGCTCGCATGCGTTCGCGCCGCGTCCCGTGCCTGGGTACGTGCGCTCGGGCGTTCGGGCGTACGTTACACGTACGTATCTGAGCGTGTGTGCGTGCGTGTGTTGTGTAGGGCCTAATGTTGCATGTGCCTGTGCGAGCCTGCGTGCGCGCGCGCGTATTGTGTGTGTGTGTGCGTGTGTGTGTGGTGTGCTGTGTATGTGTGTGTGTGTGTGTGTGCTGTGTGTGTGTGTGTGTGTGTGTGTGTGTGTGTGTTGTGTGTGTGCTGTGTGTTATGTGTGTGTGTGTGTGTGTGTGTGTGTGTGTGTGTTGTGTGTGTGTGTGTGTGTGTGTGTGTGTGTGTGTGTGTGTGTGTGTGTGTGATGCAGTGGCGTAGCCAGCAATTGAAACAGGGGCGGGCCAAGGCGAGGGAGCGAAGCGACCGAGGGGGTAGGGTGTGCGGAGGGGTATGCCCACGGTAGAGGAGATTTTTTGAAAATTCGTGCATGATAATGGCATTTTCTGGAGCACTAAAGTTCAGTAATTAGGGGTAACTGTATATGAAGAAGTGGCATATGCTAATCGGCGCTTACTCACCCCGCTCCCTCGCTTTTAATTTTTTCCAGCTCCGAATCGATCAACGTGGGACGATGGCCCCCTGGCTGTGGCGCGGAAGGCTCTGAGGTTACACACGACGCAGTTGGTGGAGCTCCTCGCTTAGCTAGACCCAGTGAAATATGGTTGTAGCGAAGCGCAGTGTTTTTCCAGGGAAGGGAAGAAAAGAGTTAAGCGACCAAAAGACATGGCGATGAAGCAATTTACTCAGCGGGGGAGTGTGTTCCCTCCCACCAGTAGGGTAATTTTTGAAAAAGTATGTGGGCATCAAAATGGGCATTTTTGCGCATTTCATTTTCTATTATTAGGTGTAGGTTAATAGTGGATATACGACCAATCCCATTCAGGGCCCTTCTCTGCTTAATTTTTTGTAGCTCTCCGATCAAGAGGGGGTCATGGCCTCCTTGTGCCGCGCCCCCGTTAGTCCTCATTCATGGCACTGACGTGAATATTGGAATTAGTTTGATTTGTGTTGTTAGGCAGTAACATGCAATGTGCAATTTATCCGTTCATTAAACTGTTTCAAGTTCCTCATATAAAAGTTAAAGTTTAAATTATTTTTTTTTAAAAAGTAGAGGCATATTGATGAAATCGAAATAAAGATCTACGGGAAAAACAGGTAGATGTGTTGGAAACTTGCACTGAAAATAACCATGCAATTTATTTACATTACAAAGATTTACATTCGTTGTAGAATACAATAGCGTTAAAGATCACATTTAACGAATTTTTGTTCGTTATAAAAAATGTTTTTGCTTTTGCCTCTGATGAAGGAACTAAAAACCATATTGAAATTTGATTTCAAATAAAAACAAGGTAGCTGCAAAATAGCCGGCTCTATTAAATAAAAAGGAAATTTACCATGAAAAGATTGTTTTTGCCTCCCCTGATAGAGAAGGCAGTTTTGAATAGTGTTGACAATAGACATAGACAATTAGTGTTGAAATCGGGATTTGACAATAAAAGCGCGCCGGTTTTCTGCCAAAATGGCCGTATAAAAGTTCGAATATGATCAAAGTATTCACAAAGCATTTTCCATTTCTTTTATTCTGTCAATTAAGAGTTCAGAAGCCATAAAATTCAATCAAAGCCAACTTGCAACAACACAAATCTGAGCAAGAGAAGAAGTTATGCTCTTTCTTTTAGTCATGTTCTTTGTCTGCTGCAGAATCGTCTAAAACCAAAGTCACAGTTTTCTCGTCCGATTTTGCACAGAACATTTTGAGGATTTCGTTGACATTAATGTCAAGTTACACTAATCTCTGTTCAACGAAAAGGGAGAATGAGGCAAGAGAATCGTGGCTGGGTCATTGTAAGAATCGAGTTTCAGACTTGACAATGCTCATTTTAGAGATGTTCTCGTTCAGCAGATCAGAAGTAACAGGAATTGTGGCCAGTCTGTGAAAGACGCGTGAGAGGCAAAGGAAAAAAAAAAATTTGTTTTGTTTTGGCCCAATCAACAGGGGGGGGCCATGGCCGCCTTGTGCCCCCTTAGCTACGCTCAGTGCATGTCTGATATGTATAACGTACATTGTATACAATCGTGGTGCCATGTGTAAGAATTATGGTAACACTGTATAAGCATCTGTGATAACACTTGTATAACAATGACGTGGATAAAGCATTGTATACAATCTGGTAACATTGTATAAGGACCCTAGTACACACCGCGCTAAGCACAAAGCTTCTAGAGAGGAAAAACGACTCGAGAAGGAGTTAGTCGCAACCGTAAATCCAAGCATACATCATTGCTCCGGACCCCGTCTCTAAATCCACTGCGCTGATCCGCGATCCGCATGCCCAACATTCCTTCTCTTCTCCCTGTTCTCCTCTCCGTTGCCGGCCGCCAAGAGCGTAAGAGAACAGCAAACAAACACACAACAACAACAACGGGGAAGCAACAACAACAATAAAGACTACGAATGACGACGGTAGGCACATCCCGGCCCGCTGGCCGTACAGACAGAACTCACTAGTGATTGTGAATAAAACTCTGGGCAGTCAGGCCAGAAGCTAACACGAACTCTCTGTGGCATAAAAGCCGAGGTTCGGCACGTCACGAGGCGCAAAGAGCTCGTGCACAGTCACAGAGTCAGGTGCGCGGTGTTGCTACGAGAGCATTGGGTTTTGTCCAAGATCGTGCAGCCGAGCTCCTTATGTGCACGCGCGCACTGCGTGTATCATACACGCGGGGCGTGTCCATGCGGCCTGCGTACAATAGGTGCACGTGGATGTATGCTGCCGTGCCAAGATGCACATGACCGCGATGGCGTGGCATGTGTATGTGGCGAGCATACGTGTGTACATGCGCGCACGTGTGTATGTGCACGCCGCGATGTTGTGCACGTCATCCGTGTCGGCGGCGCATGCGTTGTACGCGCACGCATGCGTGTACGCGCACGCATGCGTGTACCGTGCCGCACAGCGTGTTAATGCGCACGCAACGCGTGTCATGGCGTACGCAATGCGTGTATGGCGCACGCATGCGTGGTCACGCGCGGACGCATGCCGTGGTACGTGGCACGCCAACGGGTGTATGTGCGCGCATGCGTGTACGTGCACGACCACGCGTGTTACGTGGTGTGTGTGTGGTTAGGGTAGGGTTAGCGGTTAGGGTAAGGTGTTAGGGTGAGGGTATATACTATATTATACGCCTAACCCTATATATATATATAGCGCCCTAACGGCTAAATATATATATATTAGGGTTAAGGTATATATATATATAGGTTAAGGGTAAATATACTAATAACCCTCACCCTATCTATATATATACCCGTCAACCTATATATATATATACTCTAACCCTAATATATATATATATATATATTATATATATATATAGGCGTTTAGGGTATATATATACTATAGGGTAGGGTATATTATATGATAATAACCTCACCCTAAGCCCCTACCCTACCCCTAACCCCGTACGGCACGCCCCACACACAGACGGCCCACGTACACGCGTGCGTGTAGGGTATATATATACCCTAAGCCCTATACAACGCTCCCACGCTTAGCTCGGTGGTCGACGCTGACGCTGATGCGAGTCGCGCAGACCACGCAGTCCGTCAGTGTAAACGCGGCTGCACACGAGTTCATAGCCGGTTGATAGCGATCAAGGTGCGAGGTGCAGTGAGATGGCAGGGTGTCAGTGGTGGTCATCTAGTATAAGGTTACAGACGGCTGGTGCAGCACTCACTGACTCAGCAGTAGGGAGTGGCGGCAGCCTAGCTTACATTGATCCCGTCGTCGGCACCCCCCCGATCTCTCCTTCGCTCATCTCTCTCTCTGCTCTCTCGGGTCATCTCTCTGCTCTCTCTCTCCTTCTTCGCTCTCGATTCTTCTCTCTTCTCTCTCGCGCTCTCCTTATCTTGCTCTTTGCTTCTCTCGTTTCTCTCTCTTCTCTTT
>NW_014577066.1:837446-842244 GCF_000485595.1 Priapulus caudatus | reverse complement strand
TCCTCGACGAGTCTCCTTTTATTGCCGTACGCTCGCGTGCGATGTCGCAGACGACGATTGTAGGATCGTGGTCTGGGTTAGGCCGAATGGAGCTGGGTGGACGATGGCCGCGAGTGTTGCGCGTAGCTGGAGTTCCTTTCCCGCCAGGAACGCGGGACCGCCGGGTCGTGTCCGTCGTGGTCGCGACATGCGGCGCGGGTTCGCCGTCCAGCCAACCGACCGCACCAAGTGGCGTATGCACGTGGGCATGTACACGTCGCTGACTATAATATTGAGCGATTCAGATGGTTTTCCTTCCAATTTTTGCCGCGTCCATGATCAACACATTGAGCGGGATGTCTGAAGACTTATCGTGAGAATGCGCTGTCATTACTTGAAGGCTTCTTTGCAATTGGACGTCGAGGACTTAATCTGTGTTGATATTTATTTGATTACATCGGTTGTGGTAGTCGTTGGATAAAACGGACAGTCGCAAACTTGGACTGGTGCGCGTGTAGAGCACGACGTTTCCTATGTCATACAATATAACGCGTATAATCTTGTTGAGCGCCACTGCTTATTTAGCCGCAGCCCTTACATTACAACTAGTAGGGCTTCTAGATTTGAAACGATCGACTGTCCAGCAGGCACAGGCAGTCCGCAGCGCAGTTATTAAACGAATAATACCTATCACGAGATTACACATTAACTCGTGTTCTTGTCTAGTATGAAGCGTCAGTGCCGTCGGGAGCTTTCCGTTCCGGACCTGGTCGCGTTTTTCGAGCTCGCCGATCGCGCTTTACTGCATTCGCGTCTGTCGTCAATTTTCGCAACGCCGTCATCATTGCTCCAGTTGAATTTGCCGCCGATCCGGCGCCGTCCGCTTTTTTGTTGTTGTCAGAGAAGAGTAGTGTAGTGTCATTTTCTGTCACCGCGTCATCATTTTCCCGGTTGTCATCGTCCAAAATTGACGCATTTGGCACCTCGCCGACGAGCGATGTTCGGGGGGAGTTCCGTTACCTGTAAAACTTGTTACGAATGGTGCAGTTTTGTTTGGCGCAGACACGATGATCTGTAAGAAACTGAGCACGTTATCTATGACCATATTTGTAAATTACGACACTTTATTACGCATTATATGCAATAAAGATTTAATATATAAAATATTACATTTTAATAATATTCGACGTTCTACTGTGCCATATAGGTACAGGGGCGTGTACAGGATTTGTACCAGGGGGGGGCGGCGGGTCTAGTAACCAACTTCGCGAGGCCGGCGAAGGGGTCTGGAGATGCGAATCCCCCAGAACTTTTTTGAATTAGACCCCTTGGAGGCGTTTTCTGCGTGGCAGGGGGGGGAGGTCCGCCCCTGGACCCCTCTGTACACGCCCCTGATTTTAGGCGGCTTTTTACAATTATGAAAGATATTTTGACATGGTTTCGTATAAGCAAATAAAGTGTAAAAATAAAATTTATGAAAAGTCATGCGTGACGCTATTGTATACTTTTTATTCACTGAAATAAGTCCTATTATCCGTACTCGCGTCCACTCGTCACCATGCAGGCCTACTGTCTAGCACGAAAATAGGCTGTCAAAGACGGCCCGTAACGGCATTTTTCACCATGGCGCATTTGTGAGGAACGCATGTTGAATAAATACGGATCATAGAGCTATATTATGTCGGATCAGAACATAAACTTCTAGTACCGGTCGTGAGGCTGATCTTATTGCCGCGCGGCAAATCATATCAACATCGCGTTTTGATGGAAAAAATTGGCAGTCATTGGCTTCTATTGCTCGAGGAGTGTATATCATGCGTCATGAACGTTATTTCTATGAATTAGACTCTAATATGTTCCGTTTTTTTTTTTTTGTCGTCTTTAAAACAACTCCATTATATTTACACTGCTTTCAATCGCGGCAAACCGTGCTGGCCCTGGATGCAGACTCGTTCTGAGTCTCAGATGTAAGGTCAGCGAGCTGAAGCTTCAGCGTCTTCGCGCCACCCCCGCAGGTTCGCTGCACAGACCAATATGAAAATATCCTGCCGCGGGGAATACGATTCCGCTGACCAACACGTGATGGCGCAGCACAATGCATGAGATTATAACTTTCTTTGTTTTTCTGTCTTCTCAAAATAAGGGACCTACACTAAAATGGACGGGCAACTGGGCACGTGATGTCATAGGGGAAGTATGGAGTGGTGTCGGTGCTGACAAACCTACAGTGTGTATGTGATGTTACTGTTCTCTTTCAGGTGTTGGTCACAAGTCATTGATCATCTGCGGGATGATCATTGTATCACAGGATTGAGCTTGTTCAATAATATTATCATGCTAAACTAATACGAAATTATTACTACATTCTTATGTTTTCTAGTAGCTACCTCTCCCTATATCCTAATACCATCATGATCACAGGCACTTGAGCTTTCATATAATATAATGCTTATAAAAAATGCGAAAAAAGTTTCTTTTAATCTTATACAATCTTAATGATTCTATAGCCTACTCTCTGTTTACTATTCGCAAATAATTTCTCGTACCATTGCTTTACTGGCTGCATTGCTCTCGCCGGCGCGACTGTTGACGCTCTACACTATTATATAGAGGCAGGTAAGCAATAGCGCGATCCAAAACGTGTCGCTTGGACGTCGTGCATTTTCACACGATGTTCAACACACTTACACATCACGCTTCGTCTTTGCTTTCTCTTCATAGAACAGTGTTTCACTTGTTATCAACATAAACATGTCTGTGTTCGTAACCGAGCTGTGTCACGCGAAATCACACAAAGACTGGTGAAATTCTCGCGTTTGCTCACGTTGCGCAGTTTATGTAAATGGCTGCAAATACAGGGCTATAGGCGGCGCGAGAAACGTTGCAGCGTTGCGGCGCAAGAATGAGGTCACGAAGAGCGCCGGTGGGCGTTTCCTGATTCTGACAGCCATTTACTAAACTGCGCAACGGGAGCGAACGCGAGAATTTCGCCAGTCTTTGTGTGATTTCGCGTGACACAGCTCGGTTACGAACAGAGACATTGTTTTTATGACAAGTGAACACTGTTCTTAAAGGAGAAACAAAGACGGAAGCTGTTGGATGTGTATTTGTGTTGAAATCGTGTGAAATGCAGCGAGCGTCGAGCGAATTTTGGGATCGCGCTTTCTTACCTGCTCTATATATTAGTGTAAGCGTGCAACAGTCACGCCGCTGCTCTATATATTAGTGTAAGCGTGCCACAGTCGCGCCGCTGCTCTATATATTAGTGTAAGCGTGCAACAGTCGCGCCGCTGCTCTATATATTAGTGTAAGCGTGCAACAGTCGCGCCGCTGCTCTATATATTAGTGTAAGCGTGCAACAGTTGCGCCGCTGCTCTATATATTAGTGTAAGCGTGCAACAGTCGCGCCGCAAGAGCAATGGCAGCCGGTAATGCAATGGTAGAAAACTATCGGCAATAATAGGTGAAATAGAGTAGGGCTCTGATCCTAGTTTAAACCTCCATATCGTAACTTTGGTAAATGTGGGGGTACACTCTTAAAAATTGACAGAGGTCTTCTTCAGGGTGTTGTCTAATACTTTCTACCAAGAAATATGTCATTTGATGTCAGAAAGGCGGGACAAGACGTCCTTTAACCGAGCCGAGGGTACTCTTGTTTTGACTGTTTTTCACCATTTCAATACCCCATCAATCATCAAAGCAGCATGTATTCTGGAACTGCTAGAACATTTAAGCAAAAAAACATCATCAAAATTATTATCTATGATCTACGATTAACATACAGTTCTGTAATGTATTTAACATTTGTGTGTTCAGGGTTCAATGTTTTATGATAAGGGAAGTGTTGCCTTTACAATTACATTAATCAGTAACTTGAGTCTTAAGGGCACCAGAGCAAGTTGTAGTTGTAGTTTGTACCAGGGTAAACATTTCTTTTAAAGAAGGATTATCAAGACTGCTTACTTTTTAACAGTGCTTTTTATGTGGAATAAAGGAGGATTACATACCGAAGATTGAATTCCTGGGAAGACCTCTATCATGAGTGTTAAACTAGGGGACCAATGGAGGCTTATTTGCCATTGTGGAATTCAATAGCTCTGCCTGATATCATACATTTTTTCTATTTTACATATTGTTAAATGATTCATTGCTATAGTTTCCTACCATTGCTTTACCGGCTGCCATTGCTCTCGCGGCGCGACTGTTGCACGCTTACACTAATATATAGAGCAGGTAAGAAAGCGCGATCCCAAAATTCGCTTGACGCTCGCTGCATTTCACACGATTTCAACACAAATACACATCCAACAGCTTCCGTCTTTGTTTCTCCTTCAAGAACAGTGTTCACTTGTTATAAAAACATAATGTCTGTGTTCGTAACCGAGCTGTGTCACGCGAAATCACACAAAGACTGGTGAAATTCTCGCGTTTGCTCACGTTGCGCAGTTTATGTAAATGGCTGCAAATACAGGGCTATAGGCGGCGCGAGAAACGTTGCAGCGTTGCGGCGCAAGAATGAGGTCACGAAGAGCGCCGGTGGGCGTTTCCTGATTCTGACAGCCATTTACTTAAACTGCGCAACGGGAGCGAACGCGAGAATTTCGTCAGTCTTTGTGTGATTTCGCGTGACACAGCTCGGTTACGAACAGAGACATTATGTTTTTATGACAAGTGAACACTGTTCTTAAAGGAGAAACAAAGACGGAAGCTGTTGGATGTGTATTTGTGTTGAAATCGTGTGAAATGCAGCGAGCGTCGAGCGAATTTTGGGATCGCGCTTTCTTACCTGCTCTATATATTAGTGTAAGCGTGCAACAGT
>NW_014577066.1:803581-837421 GCF_000485595.1 Priapulus caudatus | reverse complement strand
AACGCGTGCAACAGTTCGCGCCGCTGCTCTATATATAGTGTAAGCGTGCAACAGTCGCGGCCGCGAAGAGCAATGGAGCCGCGTTAATGCAATGGTAGAAAAACTATCGGCAATAATAGGTGAAATAGAGTAGGGCTCTGATGCCTAGGTTTAAAACCTCCCATATCGTAACTTTGTAAATGGGGGTACACTCTTAAAATTGACATGACGTCTTCTTCAAGGGTGTTGTTCTAATACTTTCTTACAAGAAAATATGTCATTGGGGATGTCAGAAAGGCTGGGAACAAAACGTCTTTAACGAGCCCAGGTACTCTTGTTTGCACTGTTTTTCACCATTTTCAATACCCAATCAATCATCAAAGGCAGCATGTATCTGACTGCTAGAACATTTAAGTAAAAAAAACATCATCAAAATTATTATTTAGATCTACGATTTAACATACAAGTTCTGTAATGTTATTTAAACAGTTGTGTGTTCAGGGTTCAATGATTTATGATAGGGAGTGTTGCCTTTACAATTACAGTTTAATCAGTCTAACTGAGTCTTAAGGCACCAGCGCAAGTTTTAGTTGTAGTTACTGTACCAGGTGTAAACATTTCTTTTAAAGAGGATTATCAAGGGACTGCTTTACTATTTCAACAGTGGCTTTTTATGTAAAATAAAGGAGGATTAGCATTACCGCGGAAGATGAATTCCTGGAGAAGACCTCTACATGGAGTGTTAAACTAGTGGACCAATGGAGGCTTATTTTGCCATTGTGGAATTCAATAGCTCTGCCTGATATCATACATTTTTTCTATTTTACATATTGTTAAATGATTCATTGCTAGATTTTTAAATGATTCATGAAATTGTGGGTTAATAATAGTGATGTCACGATCATCGATTATACTCGATCATCGGTTGAACAGTGGCTCGAACCAAGGCGCTTGGTTATCACAAAAATCCATAATCGATTTTCATTTGGGAAAAAAAAAAAGTTTTTTTTTTAAAACTGAACAATGAAAACTTGGAAAAGTGATGAGAATCAGAGATATCATAGCCTACTATACAAGTTATCCCTTTATTAATTAACATACATTTATTATACACACAGTAGTAAACAGTGCAAAACAAACAATAAACAGAGCTAAACAAGCACATACATGCACACGACGTTACGCACACGCAGGCATTCAACACCCTGAGTAACTGATTGTAACCGATCATCGGTTACTTGTGTCCAACCGATGATCGATTACGAAATTACAACCGATTGACAACACTAGTTAATAACAATATGTTGCACTGCATATGTATGTTACTAACCAATAAGGAATCAATTTTGCATGTAAAATCACAAGACTAATAACTAATGCAACATATTTCTGATATAACCTATGACAACACCAGTGTAGATATATATATATATAATAACATAGACCTGTTTAGTGTAGTCTATGTATGCTCTATAAATTGTATGGTTATGGTAATAACAAGGAAAAGTCGGCCTTGTGCAACACATCTGTCCTCAAGCTGATGACTATGCATAGAAGATACGCGTGTGAAATAACCTCGAAACGTCATTTCTGTTTCTTTGGTTCCATTGATGGATTTTCACAGCTGCCTTACATCTGGAGTGCAGGTGCCAAAAATAGTAAAACATTTTAATTAGCCTCAAACAAACAAGTAAGTGGATAATATGTCAGTAAGAAGCCCTGTGCTGCTAACACACACAAGATCAGGTTTCTACATCATTACCGTGGCAGGATAAGCCTTTACTACGTATGGTTGCACTTACAGGATCCCTAACACACCAATGATAAAAGGAAATGAAATCAGTGTTGTAGAATGTAGAGCAATCCAGTGAATAACTGTAGAGGTTAGCATTCAAAAATGGATAAGCTACGTTAGTTCATTCAGTGATGCATTCACGAGCAATTATGCATATTTAGAGAACACAGAATCTTCACATCATTCTTGATATATGCTTGTTGCAAGCGAGCTTACATGTTTTATGAAAGCTGTGAGAAGATGCTCTTTGAAGTATCCATCCACTCGGTCATATGATGTTCAACATTTATTGAGATAAACATTCTAATGAGTAATGCTCAATGTTTGTGTTAGTGTTATTGAATGTGTAAGTGAGTTAAACATCTAAGAATGACACAAAAATGAAGCACAATCTAGTTATTTCCTGTAAATATTACATCCAACACAAGCTCACGATCGTACACACATGCATGCACATATAACGGATGCTCGTATGCTATAACTGTTATTAGCTTAGTTTTCATACTTCTGATTTTCTGTCAACAACGACAGATTCACAGCCTATGTTAGTTTGTTCATACACACCTAAAACCATTGAGCCTACTGTTGTTTGTAGAAGGAGGGAGGCAAAGCCTTTGCTTATGGAAAACTGCTAGTTTGACATGTATCCTGGAGCATACTATTACTAGTGTATCTTATCAGTAAACTAAAAAAAACTCATTGAGCAAGTTCCTATGACTTTGGCATTGTTTCGATAAGCTAGCATAAACTAGGAAGCTTATGAGGTTGATATAGGGTAAAGTAGCTCCAGTGCTATAGTATAGTGCTGCCATGAGGAAGAGGATGGAAGGGGTGGGGGTGTCATTTCCTTGATGGTAATACATCTGCTATTTAGTCATGTATATTCTACGTGCTGTAGAATATATTCACGTGCATGATGATGGGTAGGCTGATTCATAGTAACTTTCCACGCAACCGTATCTGAGCGTAATAGTTATTTATTAACAAGAAGAAATGAGACATGATCTAATATCATTTATTTTTAGCTCATATGACATAGTCAGTTGCAGCTTGTAGAATCGCATGAGCGTGCGTCCGTGCGTCCGGCCGTGCGTCCGGCCGTGCGTCCGTGCGTCAACAGTTGTGCACAAATCTAAACGGCTCGACGTACGGTCACGATATTCGGAACGTGGGGGGGTAATCCGAAAACGAGTTGGGATGTTGAAGCTGGGGGGTCAAAGGTCAAAAGTCAAGAGGTGTAAAGTAAAAGAAGGGGAACATTCCCTCCTAAACTTAAGGTATAGGGAGGAAATGCAGAATTGCGGCACAAATCTAAACGGCTCGACCTAGGCTCGTGATAGTCGGTGTATAGCATTATGGTAGGAAAAGCCACCACTGTGCCGAAATTGGAGGTCACAGGACAAAGGTCAATAGGGCACAGGGCAGATTTTAGACATTTTTTGAGGACATGGTCTGACGGAGCGATTGAAAAACTTTTTTGTTTCAGCTGTGACCTAGCATTTTTATGGCTTTATTGAAAGGACCATGAACTGTACTTTCTGCTGACATGCGAAGAGTAACTGACCGATAACCTTTTGACCCTCAAGAGGAGGTTAAACATGGATTTTGTTTACTGCTTACTGTGAGAAAGAATTTGACTGCCGGTTTGGCTTAGTAGAATCGTATACATGCCTGGATGTATGAGGCTACAATGTCACAGTGAAATTTCAAAAGCTAAATTTGGTTGAGAAGGTTTATGCTCCATAAAATCGTATAATTTCTATGGATTCTGACTGTCAGTGTGTTACATGTAACTTAATATGCCCTGCCAGTGCATGTGGTGGTGATAGTTACGTACGGTGTAGTTTTTGCCTGCGTTAATAAATGGATGAGTGCTTACCTATTCTGTCGTTGCAAATAGTGTTGCTATACTACGTACGATGGGAGCTTCCATTCTTTAATCTTAAGACATTCAAACGTACGCGCCATCTCGTGGCAACTTTCATAACGATCCCAACGAACAGTTTCTTCGAGAAGGTTGCCTAATACCATTCCCAGTGTTCGAAATAAGGGCTATCCGTTTGTCCGTACTTGTCCATTTCCACGGAGGCAAGTAATCTTAGGTAGCTTGTCGCCGAGGACAAAGCCAGCCTGTTTTAGTAGCCATATTTTTATAATGTTTCTACCGATCGCTGGCCGCTGCTTGGAAACCCCGAGTTAAGACATAGTTATAAACATGGTGCTGCGCCGGTGCACCGCGGAATTTATATAGTATAAACCATTTATGTGAAGTTATACTATAAAAACGTTACCGCCTTCTAGCTCACGAAACGGTCTGCTAGGGTTAGAAAGACCATCAGACAATCAGTCTGATAGACAATCCAGACAGTCTGTATAGACAATCAGTATACAGCACTTCGGCCGGCAGCAGGCTACCGCCTCGGAGAAAGAGGCAAAATTGAGAGAGAGAGGAGAGATGAGAGAGCAAGGGAGGAAGAGAGTGAGAGAGGACAGAGGAGAGCAGCGGACCGCCCCGAGAGGGGAAGAGAGAGAGAGGGAGAGAGAGGAGAGGAGAGAGAGAGAGAGAGAGAGAGGGATGGAGAGTGAGAGAGAGAGGGATGAGAGAGGAAGAGAGAGAGGGATAGAGAGAGAGAGAGAGGAGGAAGATAGGAGAAGTGAAGAGTGAGAGGGAGAGATAGACACACGCAGAGCGAGAGAGAGAGAGAGATGAAGAGATAGAGAGAGGAGAGAGAGACGATGCAGATGAGCTGAAGGGAGGAGAGAGAGAGAGGACGAGAGAAAGAGAAGCAAAGACAAAGACAAGAACAGAGAGAGGACAACGAGGGAGATGAGTGTGAGCGAGCGAGAGAGAGAGGCAGAGAGAGAGGCAAGAGAGAGCAGATGTGATCGGAGGCGAGAGGGAGAGGGAAGAGAGAGAGAGAGAAGAGACTGAGAGAGAGAGGATGAGAGAGAGCGCGAAGGAAGAGAGAGCAAGAGCCGAGAAAGCAAAGAGAAGAATGAGAGAGCACAACGAGGTCCGAGAGCGAACGCCGGCAATGGGAAGGTGCGCTCTTGATCTCGTTGCCACGTGATTTTAGCCATCAGAACACTCGCCGCGTCAGTGTGAGCACGCTGTCGCTCTCGGCACTTGTTTAAATAAACTCACCTGACAATTTTATGTACTGGCAGCGTCGTGGGCGCATTGCTGCCAGGGCTCTTATATGGCCCTAATCGCATTTTTAGACTCGCACTTGACATCGTCAAGCTGAGATATTGCCAACTTGGGTCGTCGGGCTCCGTCGTACGTCCGTCGTCGTTCCATCTAACATTTGGCGTCCGGTCAACGATAACTTCAGAAACCGTTGACCACAGTTTAAAATATTGGTATAGTTGTATTGCTATTGCTCCTCATATTGAACGGTCCTATTTGGAGCACGCCAGTCGACGTACTCTCGAGCCACGGCATTTTTTGGCAAACAAATCGGGAATTTCATTAGTGCAGGTCAGGTTCAACGGATTTTGCTCATTTATTTGCCGTATGATGACATAAGGCTAGGGGTTTGATACTTTAAAAAAAAAAAGTTGCAACATTAGGTACGGTTTGGGCAATTATATAGCATATTAATTATAGACGCGCAGAACAAACAGTCTGTCGGTGCTCACACTGTCTGGGTGCGTGTTACAAGAGTTTCATTGACAACTAATATTTAATGCAAATTTGCGTATTTCCTCTGCCACCCTGCCGATAAAACGTCTATATCTAATAATGTAGAGTAAAGTCGTACGGTACATGTGCAGAACGCAGCACTAACCTATTTATTTCGACGCCATCGCTAGAGAAACCATTCAAAGCGGGCGTAGTAGCGCATACTACCGTCAACAAAGTATGGTGATTCATTTTGGTTTATAAATTATTATTGCGATATAACAGCATGGCAACCGTGTGTACCGCCTAGAGAAAAACTTCAAAGAAATAACACGACTTCCATGGCAACTAATTAACCTTGACAAAGTTTGTTTGGCGCGGAAACACCATTGTCACGTAGCGTATATAGCAGCTACGTGATAAGCGTATTCTCTCAATTTACACGTAACACTCGGGCGAGCTCCGCTTTTAGGCAGGTGCCTAAATCTGAATATATAAAAAACGTTAAAGGCGACATTTAGCAGTCGCTCGAATAAGCGTTGTCCGGTGTCCCGAGACAACCACAGAATTTGTGCCGGACAACCTAACCAGGTCTGAGGCATTGTCCGGCGGACAACCAAGAAAAGTTGACGAAAAGACGACTCTTATTTATGTCTTTCTCAGTGGTTCTCCAAGCACACTTAAGCCTGATGGCCGCCACTTAATCTATGGTGTGGGGAAAGCGACGCCATACCAGCGCCCTATTTCCAACACGGTCGTATATGTCACGCTTTTCTGACTTTATGAGAGTGTGAAACTCATTTGGAACCAGCAAACAGCAAGTTCACCCCTACATTTTGGTATTTATCTCCATTATTTTATTTTTGAATGTTTCCGATGCTTTGCCATGCAATTTGCCAAAACAACAACATGCAGTGGGGATTCATGTATGATTCCGCAAGTTAAAAAAAAGGAGAATGTCGTAGTCAGAATGAAGGGCTGTACATGTACTCAAATAGTGTGCAAAAAATTTTTTCGTATACCAGTTTTCTTCCTTTGCGAAATCTTACATTTTCAAATTTTTACTGGGGAGACCCCATTGACCCCCCCGCATGTGTTTTTCACCCCCTCCTTGGAATCCAGACCCCGCCACTGAACAATTAACAATATCTTGGGAGCAGTAGAACCAATGGAACAAAAATGTCCCTTTTCACATGGCCACCCAAAATACGAAAGATGCAGGAAGGTAGAGCGAGGCCGCGGTGTGGAGAGGGGAGGCGGAGGAGCCAGTTAAAAATATTAAGCTCATATCCACTATTTGCGCAGTTTTGCTGTTCTTTGCCACCCTTCGTAAAAAATCTGGCCTACACCACTGCTTTTGGGTGTTCTGAACCAATATCTATTATGTGATTGAAAATAGGAGATTTGGGGATATTTTTTTTGGCGACAACCAGAAATTGTTGCGGACAACCCGATTTGATGCCTGGGTTGGTCCGCAGGACAACCACATTTTTTTTCTTATTTCGAGCACTGTTTAGGTGTAACGCCATCACTCGCCCACATCTCACGACTTTCACATCTCAAACATTATTTTCACATAAAAAAATTACACATATAATTATCAAAGTTATAGTAATGATTCTCCCCCATATATACTCTTCGCTTCTATAATGTACGTCAATGGTTGCTCAATTAAAACTGACTTCTTTTCACTCACTCATTTGTGTCTTTTTTTGTAATTGGCACTTTTATTTTAAATGCCCCTCAAGATGATTGTAGGTTAATCTGAGACTAATCCATCCAATGTCTTATGTGGGCGGCCTAAGCGCGCCCAGTGACTAATATTACAATGTGCTGTCACCTGCGTACTAGTGGCAAAAATATTACAGCACCAAAATAGCATTTTCATTCTGCATAATGATGCTGATATTGACTAATTAATTAATCATATAGGGACCAATAATGCAGGTAGCAGCAGGATACTATCAGTTGTGGTATGTAAAATAGCCACTGTCAGTGTTAGGGTAGTGATGCTCAGGTTTATTTATAAGCACTATTGTGAGCTTTAAAGTATGTGTGTGTGTGCGTGCGTGCGTGCGTGCGTGCGTGCGTGCGTGCGTGCGTGCTGATGTTTGTGTCTGTGGCAGTCCTTTGTGTTCCTTCTTTACCTTATATTTTGTGAGACGAGAGCAGTTGCACTGTAATTTGTAAAAATAAAAAAGTTGTAAAAGTGCTATTATGATTGCAGTCATCTCCAACTTCAAATCTGACAAACAGGAGGCCCTCTTTTTACAAGTTGGCGACTCGGTACATATATCGGAGAGAAATGAAGGTTAGTTGCAGCTAGCTCACTTCAAATGGGATCTATTAGTACCAGAATATCCGTGTGGTAGATGCCTTCATGGTACACCAATAACCGTGGCAGCAATGCATTCTACTGGGATTGAACGAATTGTATGTTGATAAATCGCATGTTATTTTATGTTCAAATGTGTTACTATGTGCTAATTCTTGTTGACATTTTAAGTTTATAGACATTCAGTTTCTGTAAAATTATGTTTCTGGAATTTTATTTTTATGTTGATTGTATATATGTAAATTTTTTTAATACTATTTAGTAGTTGATAAACTGCCCTGATTTCACTTGATTAATCGTTTTTGTATGTGTAATGAGCTTCGTTTAGTAGAATGTAATTTTAACATTGTTGTATGGTGAAGTGGAAACCGAGTGAGGTCTCTTTTGCGAGCCAGCATGCTTGCTTGCTAGTTCACATTCTTCTGGTGTTGCCTTCCAGACTGGTACAGAGGATACAACATGCGTAACAGGACCAAGAAGGGAATCTTCCCAAAGACTCATGTGCATATCAAGGATGGCGTTGTTGTCAACAGGTATGTTGCTAATAACATTACTGCTACATATTCCATGGGATCTCTCAACTCAGGCAACCTTGACATTTTGCTTGTGGTCAATTTTGGGAGGTTCTACTTATGAGAACGCAAAAGCAATGCACTGCTAACTCTAGCACGTTTAGGGATTAAACAGCGGCTTGTTTACAGAATTACAGATAGTTTGTGAGTGAAATATGCGAAACGTTTGTTTTCCACAGAAACTACGAGACGGTGGTGCCAAAGGAATCACCGGTGGTATTGGAAATCACCTCAGTGCTACGTGAATGGGGCACCATCTGGAAACAATTATTTGTTGTGAGTAAAGCTAGGGAAGGGATTCACTCATGTTTTGTACTAATATTGATCCAGTTGTTTCAGGGCCTGCTTAAACTTTGTCCGATTTAAATCCTAAGTATGGAAATGGAATAGGACAGATTTTAAATGATGGTGTATACATACACAGATATTGATCACTGACCGGCAATCGCATGTTTAACACTTCCTGACAACCTACTGCGCTATTGCTACGTAATGTTATACATTGTGTTCATTACTGTAGTAGCAGGCTGGTATGAAGAAAGGTAAAAAATTCTAACTTGTTACAAGATGTAGTTGTCAAGGATGCATTGACGTTTCGAGCAAAAGTGTTCTTGATTCTACACAATGCAGTAGTTTCTAAATATAGATCATGGCTTTGTGATTTCAGACGGGCAGTTCTCACTTTGAGAAGATCCGAATCATGATGAACGAACTGATCAACTTCCGAAGTCAGATCATGTCGGGAACGCTACCTGTGGTATGTGATGCTCAACTTTCTAGCGACTGTCATCATCTAGATTCTAGAAGCAGTTATTTTTACAGATATGTTTATGTTAAGGAGAGAGTGAGAAATGAGAATATGCACCGCATATATGTATATATATTTATATAATTATGTACATACACTGTCATGATGCGGTACAGATGGCTCTACATTGACTCAATTCACACAAGCAGTGTGAGTGTGATATAAATGTGTACAGGGGAGCCTATACCATCTTCACGAAACACAGATCTTCTGTACAACCCTACGAGTGTTCGATAAGCTTATATTATTACCTTATTATTTATTATTTTATTTTATTTATTATTACATTATTATTAGCTTATATTATTACCACTCTATGCCATTGAGCTATAAAAATAGTGACAAACTTTTCGTTCAAATTTTCATTCTCAAGTTCCTAACGAAGAAAATGGAAGGATAAGGGAGCGAGGTTTGTGCTCCAGTAGTGCTACCACTGTTCTTTTGCTCTTGCGTGTAGGATGAGTTGAAGGAGGTGAAGCAGCAGGTGACCGCAGCCATAGACAGGGGCAACCTGATGCTGGAACTTGACCTGGTCGTGCGGGATGAGCAGGGTAATGTCCTGGATCCGGACGAGACTAGCACCATCCAGCTCTTCCGACAGGTAGAGTTACGAAGCTGGTTGCGTGGAACTCATCTGCAGTGATTGTGAACTGTCCGTGGACGGCTAGACGTTTAGCTTAGGAATGTGCTTGAAAATGAAATTGGCGAGAAGGTCTTGTGTAATGTTTTGCCACTAGATATTTGGAAGCATTCTTAGAGTTTGTGTGGTTCTCACGTTTTCAGGTTTCTACTTTAATTACTGTTATAGCCTGCTGGTGTATACTTTAAAATGGCTGGGGGAGGATAATAGTGCTGAACAGGAAATTTCACATAATGTTTTTTCGATAAAGTAGTGGGTCAGGAATAGTATGTACGGTAGTCGTTTGGGTTGTTATGGTATTCCATGCTCCTGATTCGTTGAGAAGCATCACCTGTCACATTGAATAAGCTGGCTGCATCAGCCAAGCACTCAGATTCGTTGACCAATGTGCGACGATCGTTGCGATCGGGTAAGCGTGCTGAGGTTGCTGATTGATTGGCAGCACGAGGAGGCCGTGCAGCGTCTGCTGCAGGTGCGGAGGAGGGACAGCCGGCTGTCGCAGCCGACGATCGCGCGATTCGCAAACAACCTGTTCGTCTCGCCGAAGAACTTTGTCTGCGCGAACGCGAAGAGCGACTGTGAGCTGCTGCTGTCTCTCTACGATGCCACCGAGTGCAAGTTCTTCACGTAAGCAATTCAACGAGACTCCAAGAACGGGGCTAGAGTTATTCGCAGTTATTCGATTGTACAGGAAACTTGCTTTCTTGCAGAAATGTTTGAGTAAGACTAAGAGGGGGAGGGATACGTGCGCAGCGTGGAATTCATGCGCTGGGTACAGGAAGCAAACCATGTAAGGCTGCCACGGAAAGTTATTGCAGTGGACATTGGGCTTATTTTCGAGGCACCTTGCTAAATAAGGAGGTTTGGGGAACAGCCGTGGCAGTGGCAGTTGCTGGAATTGAGCCCTGTCGAAATGTGCTTCTGAATGGTGAAAGAGCTAGCAATGATAAAACTGAAGACGTGTAGACGGTAACTAGGAATGAAGTATACCTACATGACTATCCTGACATGGAGCAGCGTAGTTTGTCCTGGCAGTGTCCGCACTGTTTCTAGTTTTTAATTCTTCATTACTGTGTTGCAGCGAAAGCTACTGGATAAAGTGGGAAGGAATTGGACAGGAACGTGAGACACTGAAAGACTACAGGGCCTTATTCACGGTGGGTGTTTGCATGGCAGTTGTAGACTGAACAGATGAGCTTACTATGTACAATTAAAGATTCTTGAGAGCTTATTATGAGTGAGATGTAAAAAACTGTCATAGCTTGGTCTGGTAACTTGATATATGAGATGTTGGTTCTGGTTTGCTCTATGTAACTGTAAGTAATGACATGTAATCTTAGCCGTACATAATTTGATGTCCCAGTGAACAACAATCAGCGAATTAACTGGCAATCATGCAAAGATATGATTGAAACATGGAATGTATATCAAATTATGGAGGATGTGTTTTTCCATTACAGTAATAACGTAAGTATAATACTTCGGGAGGTTTCCTGAATTAGCATCCAGTCTTACTCTAGGCATAGTGATAGATAATGCGTTCATTAAACTCGGTGAGCACTAGTGAATGAGAAACATGAATGCTATTAGAAAATTATACATGTGCATTTTGCAGAGTTTAGGTAATGTAATGGCAGTATCAATGTTGTAGAACATTTTTCAACATAGATCATATTTGTACTCGGTCTTATTCGCTGTCACACGCTTGCACGATGTCTGAACCTACTTGGACTTTCCTTAAGCTATTTTGAGTGCCCTCAGGTTCTGTACCATTTAATCATATCCGTTACGTTAACCTACACATTTGTCATGCCCAGTGTATAGTATAATGGATGCTCTAAAACCGATAACAGAGTCCTGTGCACTCTGTGTTATTTAACACAGTTTATATGAAGCTACTGATTGAAGCCTAAATGCAAGAATTGTAACAAGTCTAACGACAGTGCACATGTTGTATTTAGGACCTCGGTAACAGGGACCTGAGCCGAGAAAAAGTGATCCTGGTGTGTCAGGTGATCCGGATAGGCAACATGGACTGGAAGGAAACGGATAAACACGAGAAAAAGTGTAAAGACAAACAGAACATACGCCGACCATTCGGCGTGGCAGGCACGTTAAAATTCTTCTTTTGCGTAATGTACTTGCATAACTTGTGCGCGTTTGAATAAAGGAGAACGTGACGTAAAAGGGTGAGAGAAGGTGACAAGGAGTATGTGAGGGAGACATGGTATGATAGAGTGCTCTGAGCAATATCAAGTGTTGTCTAAATCGTATTATTACACTTCATTACATTTTGCCGGCTCTGTTCCTTTAGTGATGGACATCACAGACATCATGGCAGGCAAGATAGAAAGTGACGAAGACAAGCACCACTTCCTGCCCTTTGTCTAGTAAGTGCCTGTTATTTATTCTACCACGAGCAATTTCGCCAACCTTGTGTCCGTCTACGTCATTGGCACTTACACATGTATGCTTTTGCTCGTCTCATAGCTGTGGTGAGCGAGACTTCTTGGAGACCGTCATTAAGAAGGTCATTACTGCCAAGGAGGTCAACCACAAGGGTCAGGGGCTGTGGACTGCTCTCAAGCTGCTTCCAGGAGACTTCAAACAGGTGCGTCAAGAATGTGTTTAGAGTAGCAGCTAGGCAGTTGCTGCTATGCACCTCTAGTCGATTGCATCTTCCCAATGCAATCTTGTGTGCCTTCCTTGTAGCATAGCGGCAACGTCGGTGTTGCAAATGCACGTTATTTTGGGTTAGGGTTAGGGTTCTCATCTTCCCTCGGGCTTCCCGCCTCAATGTAATATTGGATTTGTGCTGTTGGCAGGCAAGAGAAGAGCACCCTCACCTGGTCTCGATCAGCACTTGTCTCGTCAGGAAGATGGGCTTTCCAGAGGTCATCTTGCCTGGTGAGTCTTCGGTCGTGTGTTAGTCTAGCCCGGCGCAGGTCCTGCCAAGACGTGCATGAACAAGCTGTTCCTTTTCTTGATGTGGTCACTGCAAAATCGTCAAGGATACTATCCGAATCGAAACACTAATATATATTCTGGACTGGACCTAAATTAAAATTAATAAAGTTCAATGAATGCTGATGAGTTTACAATGTAATCTTTCTACACTAAAAAATGTGCATGGCAAAGATAATAATGAAACTAGATGCTAATTACAAACCCACAATTACATAGTATGTCTGTATGTGCTCATTTTGTTAATGTTTTTCATGCTGTTATCAAACTACACAGTGCATATGTACAATAACGAACATCATTGCAGGTGATGTGCGCAACGACGTGTACCTAACGTTGCTGCAGGGGGAGTTTGCAAAGGGCAGCAAGACTTCGGACAAGAATGTTGAAGTTACCGTCAGCGTGCGCAGCCACGACGGCAAAGTTTTGCCGGTAGTTATTCCTGATGCCGCGGGTGTGAGATGAGGGGTGAAAAATACGTTATGGGGCTTTCTTACTGGAGCAGTGAACTCTCTATTAGGGTTTTGGTTAGGGTTACATAGAAGTGCCAACGTTTGTAGCATTGTGTAGTTATTCGAGGTGATGGGAATCAAATATCAGGCAGCGTTTATTTGTTCTTTTTCTACTCTGCGGCTACCATGAATAAATGTTATCAGAAGGAAAGGTAAAAAAAAAGTTGCATCTGATGGTGCTAGGCCCCAAGCTCAGTTGGTCTTCGCAGCATAAAACTTCTTCTCTCCCACGTGAAACCTCGCACTGATGTGTGATGATCTTGGCAGAATGTGATCAGTCTGGAGTCGAGTAATGAGATGTCCAGTATGTACCGGTCAGTCGTTTACTACCACGAAGACAAGCCACGATGGAATGAGACGTTCCAGGTAGGTTGCTCGCACGCTTGCTCATTATAGGCATGCTGAAGTCTGCATAGAGCAGTTCTTACAATCTTTTAAGGCGTGATCAGTGATGTATGTATTTATTGATGGGTAAGCTTCTTAAAGCCTGTATTGCGAGATTTTTGCTCAGAAAAACTAAATATAGCTGAATATAGTCTCACCTGACAGTGGAAATATCACTGATTATACCAACATTCAAAACACCAAGATTTTATGCAGCTATAGCATAGACAAATTTATTTGACCACATCATACCAGCAATAAATTTTATCGTGTCCCGACTCTCAAAATCACAAATAGCGTCTTCAAACAAGTGCACATAATTAAAACAAAAGGGCGTGCAATTCTGTTTGGTAAATATTATTGAGTTTTTATGTCAATAATTCAGAGCACTTTCTGTCATTGTCATTCCCGTGTTACTATCTGACTGGCAATCCACAAGCTTCTCTAATAACAGACTTTACGTGGCATTAGTACTACACTGCTGTTACGCTAGTATGAACGTCTGTGTTTACACTCTGATCTGATTTCTACGGTGCGACGGTATGCATTACTGCACCGTGATAGATGTCTCGCGCTACCGCGAGAAAGTCCGAGAGATGGCAACGGTAAACAGAAACAGAACGCAAAATTGTAATCGTGCATGATTTGGTGAATACGAAGGTTCTAAGACATTTTATCATTACTCTAGACAATTGCTGTTACTCAAGCAATAACGGAAGGTATCATGAAAGTGGGGGAAACACTGGAAAATTCTCACAATAGTTACTTTAAGCTTACTAACCATTTTGTGGAAAAACGGCTTTAATTCTCTCTCTTACTGTTTTATCTCGAGTTATTAGTGTAAATGTTAACTCTATATAATCTGATGTTAATCGTATTATTAGCTGGTGTTTGAACTGGATGACAACGTGGTAACGACAGGTGTGTTAATGTGTTGCTAATGCATTTGTGACAGGTGGCAGTACCTATAGAGGAGTTCTACAATGCACACCTGCGGTTTGACTTCAAGCACCGGTCGTCGAGTGAGGTGAAGGACAAGGTGGAGAAACCCTTTGCTCTCTCCTACGTCAAACTCATGCAGGCTAACGGAACAACTCTGCTAGACGGCAACCACGAGCTCCTTGTCTACAAGGTCAGTTACAGACGACAGTGTTTGCTACTTGTCAAATGTACAGTCGGTTTTAAGAGCTGGCACGTGCTTCTCACTTGGCTATAAGGTCAGGTTTATTAGGGGCAGCACTCATTGTTTCATCCGAAAGGGGCACCCACTCCCTGCTTGTTATACTACAGAGTAAGTTCATTACGTGTTACGTAACAGAGTAACTAAAGTACATGTTACACTACAGAGTATGTTATTGGCTACGTTTATTCATTTTGCTTCCAACTAGCTTTACAGTCTGTCACATATCTTGTTCCACAGATCGAGCACAAAAAGTCGATCGACATGCTCAACTACCTCGTGGTTCCGGGAACAAGGCAGGAGGCAGAGCTGAGCGGTAATCAGTATGGCAGCCAGGTGGCGCTCAGTAAGAACTCGAGCGGCCTCACGTACAGTTCGAAAGACTCGTTCACCATCAGCACGACCGTGTGCTCGACCAAGCTCACCCACAACAGTACGTATGCCACACACGCTATCAGCGCCTCTTTCTCTCAATCTCAACTAGCCTCTCGACCCTTCCTTCAGGAAATCCTCTGCGTTTGCTGGCGTGTATCTTGGGATACATATGGATTTTGATGGGAATGGAATGGTATCGTGATTTATAGTGGTTCGCGGCCATTTTTCGGGTTTTTGCCGGTAATGGGACTGTACGTTATGCACGAGTATTTTGCAGCACCTAAGTGTTGCATAGCTAATGAAGTACCCGCGCCACGTGTTCACCTGTTTCTGATGGGTTGGATTTTCAGTTGACTTGCTGGGTCTGCTGAAGTGGCGTGCTAATCCGGACAACCTGAAAAATAACCTGCAGTCTTTGACCAACGTTGACGGAGAGGAGATCGTTAAGGTACTGAAGGAAATATTTAGGTGCCACCTGTGCATAACTATGAGGTATTGTAATATTTCTTTAGTTCTTCCGATATTACTAAATAACGCTTGTAATCACTGCTTGCAATACATATGCAGCATCAAAACAGTAGTGAATTTACTGTACATCCGATATAGTTGGGCATAAAACCCGCGCCACTGTTGGCGTAGGACAATGATTGACATTCATGTGATGCTAGCTATCTACAGGGCTTCATCACTCCTCTGCTTTCCTCTGTTACAGTTCTTACAGGACACACTGGATGCTCTCTTCAACATTCTCATGCACAATTCCGACTCTGACATCTATGATAACCTTGTGTTTGATGCCTTGGTAAGTTTGTGCGTATTGATGTCTTCACTACTTGATTAACAGGCTTGGGGGGGGGGGTAAAATTGCTGGGTAAGGGCTCATTTCGCACCAATACACACCATTAAAACTGATTAAATGATAAAACATGCAAGTTTATATATATAATTATAAGAACCATGGTTATGTTTATGTGTATATATATATAACATAAATATAACCGTGGTTCTTAGTGTCTTAGTGGTTTAACAAGAAATTATATCAAGAAAGAAAAATGACTATCCAAAATCATGGCATTTCAAAACTTCAGGTGTACTAGAAGCACAAATTTAACTTCAAAATTAAATTTTAGTACATTGTGTTCTGTAACTGGAAACTAGCCACAGTTTCCAAAATCCGTGAGTAAATATCACGGAGTACCGGATACACGGTCGACCGCCCAGTGTCGTTCAGAAGGCGAGTGCACTTGCGTTCGCGCTGTTGAACGCGCCTACGGTTAAAATTTGTTGTGAACAACGTTCAACGCCCGAAAGGTGGAATTGAACCACTCCGACGTTAGTCGGCTACAGGTTTGAAGCCTGCACACCACACCAGTGAAGCTCATTCGGGCATATTTTGTAACTACTTCATTTCCTTATATAGACGTTTTTAGCTACCATAATCTATCTGTGGTGTTTAAGCTTGCGATATTGGTTGCATGCACATTTTAAATATTTCGTTCCATTCTTGTTGCTTACACTGTGTCCTGCAGGAATCCGTTCTTAATTCATGATCATGTTTCCTCATGTCATCATGTTTCCTCCTTCATAAATGTTGGTTTTTACTTTTGTATGCAAGTAATACTCAAATTGTTTGTGCTGCCATCTATAATCGTTATGCCTGTAAAAAGATTACAATAGCAGTGTAACAGTTTCTCTGCACTGGATTGAACTGAATGAGATGAACTATTCCTGCAGGGTGCGTGGTACAGTGGTAGTTGAGAAAAAACGTGAAACATAATCTGTCTGTTTGACAGATAGATGTGAATTTTATTTCTACTCCATAATTTGATACCTCTGAAACCACTTCCTCTGCAGAGTTTTCTGAGTGAGAGTGATCTCTTACATCTCTTACAGAGTAATAAGATGTAAGCCCATTTGTAAGATATGTAGATATAGTTTATCATGTGATGTTTTCGATAACAATACCGTACAAGCCCTAGTTCGTCCCTACATATTATTTCATGATAGTAGATCGTTAGCTCCAAAAGCTCTTGGTGCATTAGTATTATGGATTTCTTGTGGAATACCTAGGCAATGCTCCCCACAAGCACTTTTCTGTGGTGCCATGATAATTAAAGATGTGACACTCTAAATAACCTAGCACCATGCAATGAATGTAATGTGTGCCACTCATAATTAAAAATTTAATTAATTGGCAGCACTTTTTTATGCAGTAAATTGAAATTTGATTGGTTTATCCTGATATGGTTTGTTAAATATATGATAGCCACTGAATTCTTATTTTGTGTGCTTTTAGGTATTTGTCATCAGTCTGATATCGGATAGGAAGTACCAGCATTTTAAACCTGTGCTGAATACATACATAACTGAGAACTTCAGTGCAACATTAGCATACAAGTAAGCCATCACCTTGTTGTCTTTACTGTGTGAGTTAATACTCAATAAATACATTAGGATGCTGTAGCGGATAAAATATTTAACATTTATTACAAGAGCCTTAGTTGTGTGGTGTATTTTTATGGCTCATTTTTAAGTTTTATACTGAATTTAGCGATGCGGATATTGAAATATGTGCTGCCTCATTCTTTATGATCAAGAGTAAATAGTCTGAGTTTGGACAAAGTGAAAGGTTGGAATTTTGTTAGTGTGAATTAGTTCAGAATTGCACTATGTTTCATTCTTAGGGATACTGGTTTATTAGAAACACTGCTTCATTAATCACGTTAACCTGTTTACTCACATTAATGGCTGTCATCCTTACCTTTTAGCAAGCTGATGGTTGTTCTGAAGGACTATGTCCAAAATGTTCCGGAGAGACAGAACCTTGACATGCTTCTCAAAGTCATGAAGTCACTCGAATTCATCTTCAAGTTCGTTGTCCGCTCACGTGTGCTGTTTGCAGCGTAAGTGAATTCGTGATTCGTAGATAGGAACTCCCGAATTTTACGTTTCTTGCCCAATCCTCCCTGGCTTAAATGTGTGTACATGAGTTAATGCATTTGCATCTGTATTGTATCTGTGTGTGTTCGTGAGTGTGTGTGTGCATGTGTGCGTGCTTGTGTTTGTGCCTGTGTGTGTGCATGCGTGTGTGTGCGTTCATGAATGTGTAGGTAACACACCATTCTTTTTGCTGCAGACTCAATAATGGCAAGGGGCAAGGGCCATTTCAGGCCATGCTGTCGTCACTTTTCTCCACGATCAGTGCGATGATGATGTACACACAGGACTCAATGCTGACGGTGCAGGTGAGTACAGGTTAATACCTCGTAGCCAAGCTAGTTCAACATCCAGGTTCTTCTACTGAGATATCCAGTTTGATCCCAAACATAGCTAATACCCAAGCGGCAACATTTTCAACTAAGTACAAGCAACGACGCACTAATGGCAGCCTTGTTGTCTCAACTAGTGACTGCCAGCATTGAATTAATTTGATTGTCTTGTAGATAAGTCTAAAAAATATCTACTTCATAACCTATAGTAAGTTTTGTAAAAACTAGCCAGTCTGGCTCTAAAGTTACCAGTCCCTGACTGAGGAATGGGCTGCTATTTCCAACACTGAATTTACACAACACTGGATGTATTAATGGTGTATTTCACATGGTACATTCACATAGTGTATTTCACAGTAGACTAGCACTGCCCTTGTGGAAATCATTGGCTTTGGCTCAGTACTTGCTGCTAACTGGAATACTGTATATGCTATATTTTTCGCGTACAGATATTTTCGCGAATTCCGACTTGACGGACAATTTTGCGAGTGGTTAATTTCGCTGTCGGTGAATTATTAATTATTCTGCATTATTGGGTATGAATTATTCGCGTGTTGTTATTTTCGCGGTCAGGGACGCGTTCGCGAAATTCGCGAAAATTAAACCGCTGCAAAATATACAGCGTATATAGTAGCATAGATCAGCTGTGACGTCACTGGCTGTGTGTGTGCAGGGAGCAGCTATGAAGTACCTTCCAAGCGTGATCCCGGACGTGCTGACCGTCTTCTCTGCCGAGGATCTGAGTCGCCTCCTGGTGGAGCTCATCAACAATGTTCCGCAGGAGCGGCTCAAGCGGCAGAAGATGATGTGTGTCAACGACATCGTACACAGCTCCCTCTTCGCGATTCCGGGTGAGCCAGGTCTTCTTCGGCTTTTTCTCTTCCTTCTCCTCCTCGTCTTCTCCCTCCTCTTCCTCCTGCTTCTGGTCGTCGTCCTGCTCATCCTCCCCATCCTCCTCATCCTTCTTCCCCATCTCCTTCTACTCCTCCCTTTCTTCCTCTTCCTGCTGCTGCTCGTCATTCATACACAATTTTAATTAAATATTTAGGTCGTAGGTTTCGATCAGTCAATATTCCAGGCAAATTAGGTGTCGCGCTCTCACTAGAATAAATCCAGCCGTCGCCGGCTAGCTCTGCTGCGTGTGTTCGAGTCATGAGTCATGCCTCGAGGTGGCGCCACTGTAATCACACGTGCGTGCCGTTGCAGAGTGCCGGGCAATCCTGCTGCCGATGATCTCCTCTCAGCTGCACCACCTGCTCGAGGTGAAGGATGAGCTGGAGACGTGCGTGAAGATACTGGGCGACATTATGGAACTTACCTATGCCAAGGACATTGTGAGTGATCTCGGGATGGTGGTGGCGGAGTGGGGCGCCACTGTGACTCGTTCGCCATTTTGTCTTGTTCTCATCACTGTCGATCGTCCAATCGGCCGTTGTGAATTAGCGCGAATGGGTATTGCGTGTCGTTCATTGCACCAATGCGGGGCGCCACTGATGCGTGCGTGTTTGCAGGGGCCGACACTAGAGGACACCAGCTTTCTGATGCTGCGTCTGCTGCGATCTGTGATACAGACTGTCATCCGTCTTGACAGGACCAATCCGCTGACTGTGAGTTTATTCAGTACATCGTGTATGAGCGACTAGCTGGTACTACCATTTATTCTAACACTTTCCAGGTGGAACGGCAGCAATTCATATGATTACCTAGCTTCCACAAAGGAAGCAGAACTGGTGCAGCTGGCGCTACGATTAGTTCCACACTCTCTAATTAGTTTGACAGAGTGTAACACATTTATATAGAACTTCCTTTTATTGCAAGACTGATATAGAGGGCGCCACTGCATAGCACATGCTCTGCCTTGCTGGTGAGCTTCGTGGCGGTGCTGCTGTCGCTGCTGCGGCAGACGTAGATGGCGCCACCACGTAAAGCTTGCTCTACATTGCAGGCGAGCTTCGTGGCGGTGCTGGTGTCGCTGCTGCGGCAGATGGACGAGTACCACTACAACCAGTACATCACGCACTTCCGCACGACGACAGACCTGCTCGACTTCCTCATGGAGATCCTGCTCGTTTTCCGCGACCTCGTCAGCAAGAACGTCTACGCGGGCGACTGGAACGAGATGATCCTGCTGCAGAACAGGTGAGCTGTTCCCTCACGGGTGCCGCCACCGTTGTTCGGCTTCCGTGCAAGCGCGAGTGGCCGCTGCGCTACCCCCCTTGCATGATTTTATAGTTCCGAGAATGTTTCTTTGTTTCTAAAAATGATTTTATGTTCCAACGAATGGCTCTGTATTCTCCCCTCCCCTCCCCTGAATGATTGTATAATCCCAGGATTATTTCTTCATATTATTCTCCCATGAACATGATAAATGGCGTTGTGGTCTTTCCAACGAACGATTTTATAATTCTGTAAATATTTCTGTGTTCCCATATAAGGTTCTGTATTTCTATGGATGCATTTATACTACAACAAATGGCTCTGTGATTCCACCTAAAATGCCTCCACATTCCCATGAATGTGCTTCCCCTCTGTTGTTTCACGAATGCATCTGTGCGTCTCAACTTGGCGTGTTCGTTTCAGTGTGATACTGAAGGCACTGCGGCATTTCTCCCACACGATACGCGACGTGTTCTCAAACCCGTTTGAGGAGCAGCTGTGGAACAACTTCTTCCACTGTGCGATTTCCTTCCTCACGCAGGACAGCCTCCAGCTGGAAAACTTCTCACAGAACAAGCGGCACAAAATCATATCCAAGTAAGTCTTCTATTAGCTGCAATGTGGTAGAAGCTTTGCTCTTGAGTGCGCAGCGGACATGAGTTGATTGCGGGACGTGGGACGTGGGACGTTTTCTATATCTTTAGCGTGGCTTGATCTTTGTGATTTGTTGATCAGTCACACCCGGCAGATTTAGCTGATCTTGCTTCTTGACACAGAAACGATTGTCACGGTTTTTGTGTGTTTGCAGGTACAAAGATATGCGGAGAGAGACAGGGTTTGAAATCAGGTCGATGTGGTTTAACCTAGGTAGGTGGTCACACTGCGGTTTTTGGATTATATCTGTTCGCAATCATGGTGGCAAAGTCTATAATGAATGAAATTAGCTTGTCTCTCATAATAGTTGTTTAGCATTAAACACTTTTTGCCAGGGTGAGTGAATGTTTAGTAGCAAAGTGTGTTATATGTCATCAGTGCGATAATAAACCATATCGAAAAGTCCCCGCCGCCATATTGAGATCAGATAAGAGGGGGTATAAACTGCCGTTTTATAACATTGTTAGTATAGGACAGGTCTAGGTTTTTGATCAATAATTCTCTTCACTAACGTCGTACTTCAATTTACAGGCGCGTTTCTGTTTACAGAAACATTTATAAATATGATTGTGGTCATTTGGGATATTATGCAATGTTTGTGTTAATGCAAAAACGTAAAACGCATGAGTGTTTACATTAATCATGTACTTTCCTAAGCGCTTCGCGGCCATTTTCTACCCCCTTTTTCTGTGACCTAATTAGCACAGCTGGACTTTCCGATCTCACTTATTCGATAACTATCTTTATTTATGAATTATATTTTTTTAAACACCAAAATTAATGAAATGGCAGAAGCTTCCTTCCCAGATGCGTTGTCATGCCAAAGGGAAGCTGTCATGTTGGTTTCTTGTAACAGGAGCGAACAAGATCCGGTTTGTTCCGGACATGGTCGGCCCTATCCTGGAGATGACGTTGATCCCGGAGATGGAGCTGCGCAAGGCAACGATCCCGATCTTCTTCGACATGATGCAGTGCGAGTTCTACAACGAGATAGAGGGCGCCACGAAGACATTCAAGTACAACTTCAGCGAGGTGAGTGGTGCCCTCTATGTTCGGATTTAATACTTATCTGTGTTGTCAATCATTATCGTGACTGCGTGCGCTCATTTATTGTCGTCTTCCTCATTTGTAAATTTTTGCATTGATGTCTCCTGTATCGGGAAATTTGGCTGGAACCTCAACTTCTAGGTACGTTACCTTGTTGTTGAAGTGCCTTGAACCTTGAAGTGCATTTACTCACAAACCACTTCCATGTACCATTGTACTCATTTATTATATTGACTCCTTATTATATCGTAGATATAAATTATTCTTGCTGCATACTATTTAGTTTAAGATCAATTAATATAAATGAGTTCATTTAATTTCTAATCAATTAATTTATTTAATAACATGTCACCATATTATATCAGTGAAATGATTTTGCTGGTAGTGTGATGTGTCTCGATTGTGGTTTAATTAACAACTCCATGCAGCTATTGCCGTTCACATTCACTGATTGAGATACGATATTACGTTCACACTCTACGTCGTCCGCACTCACACGTTCACTCGCTCACCCTGCCACGTCTCTCCTCCACAGTTTGAACACGAGATGATCACACAGCTGGATGCGCTGATCGAGGGCGGCCGCGGCGACCACCAGTACCGCGAGCTGTTCGAGGCGACGATGTACGAGCTCTGTGCGCAGCACTCGGTGATGCGCGAGCAGGGCACGCGCTTCGTCGGCGTCGTCGCGCGGCTGCTGCAGCGGCTGCTCGAGTATCGCACGATGATCCACGACGAGAAGAAGGAGAACAAGATGAGCTGCACCGTGCGGCTGCTGGTGCGTGTTGTGCGCGGGGAGCCGCGGGGTGGGTGGGTGGTTGAGGGTGGGGGTTCCAAGAGGGCAGCAGGGGGGGAGCGTTGTGAGATGGAAGTACAGGTAGAGTGGGTGAGGTGTTGTGATGACAGCACAATCAATGTATCGCAATGTGTTACATGGCAAGCAATTGACCTATTTTCCTAGCGTGATTGATAGCTGGCTATAGCCAATCATTGTTAGGATAGGATGTTCTAAAGACAATTCTTAGTGACGAAGTGCCACAGAGTCGACCAAAAATAGTAAACCCAATAGAAACTGAGTGAGCTTGATTGTTGGTGATTGGCAATGTGCAGTTGATGTATCTTTACCTGTTGCACTATAGTAAATGGTTATCTGAATAATGAATTTGGTAAATGGTAAATCGATTCACGTGGTCACGTGGGTGTAAAACGATTTTTTTGTGATTAATTATATTTTATAGTTGAATAGCAGCAGCAGCACATTATCTGATGTAAATGTAAATGATCTGAATGGTCGGTCGTGTTGCTGGCGGTGGTTTACATGCGGTGCGACGTGCATGTTTACTGCAGGAGTTCTACGATGAGATCGAGAGGGAGGAGTTGTACATCCGCTACCTGCACAAGCTGTCCGACCTGCACCTCGACTGTGAGAACTACACTGAGGCCGCCTTCACCCTGCAACAACATGCCAATCGTCTCAAGGTACCCCGAGACGACCCGACCCCAGCGGTGACCCCATCCTCACGATGACCAGACCCCTGAGATGACCCCACCCTCACAATGATGTGCCCCCATGATGGCCACACCCTCCTGACGATCCTGCCTTTGTGATGCCTCTTTACCTGACATACCCACCTTCAAGAAGACACCACCCCACTATGCCCCTTCCCCTCCTCACAGCCCCACCCCTACTATAACCCCACACTCAGGGTGAGCCCACTTTGCAGATAACACTACCCTTGTGATGACCTTGCTGTTGCAACAATCTTACCCATACCCTCAGCAGCCTCACCAACAAAGCCACACTATCACGAAACTTAGTACTAGTACTGATCGCAGCTGTAACCATGCATGATGGTGCCAGCTTCGCTGCCTTGACTCTAAACCCATCGACTCTTTATGGCTGATAGCTGATTAAATTTGTATGCTTGCTACTTACCTGCCCCTTCCCAGCTTATAGTTACTACAGTTGGTCAGGTTAAGCACTGTTGGCAGTCCCTTAAATGACAACTTTGATGCTCACAGTGGACTGACGACAAACTCGAAAAGGCACTACAGCATGACCACTACAAGCATGCGACGACGCACTGGAATTTGAAGGACAGGCTTTACTATGACATCATAGAGTACTACACTAAGGGCAAGGTAAGGGAGCAGACTGGTGGTCTCTCAGAAGGATTCAGCGCCAAGAAAGCCACTATTTACTACACATGCTAAAGCTACTACATATATCTTTCGCTCATATAATTTTGTCAAACATGCAATAAAGGACATGGCCTCCTATGACGTGATAGTAAGTTGAACGGTTAAGTGATAGTATGTGTACAGCCTCCTTTCCTGTTCATTGTCATTATGATAGTGACTGTCATGTATGATCATGACATGACAATAGTGCTAGTTGCCACAGTAACGAATGCTGCTTTACTCGTGTATCTGCAGATGTGGGAGAATGCCATCACTTGCTGCAAGTCACTTGTTGCTCATCATGAGAATGTTACCTTCAACTACCAAGAGATTGCCAAGTACATGGTAGGCACAGGAGTGCGATCCCTCTGATATACCCAATGAACTTTTAGAATTAGAAATTTTGTGGCTGTCACATATTTGGTTATAATACAGCTGCATCTAATGTACAAATGCATTCATGGAACTGTTAAATTAATAGTAAATAAACTATTGTGCATTAAATTAAAAGTAATAGAAAAAAATATATATGTTGCTAGAAGTAAAGCAGCTGCTAGAAAAGGCAAAGTATAAAACATGTTAAAGCACATTATAGGTAAATTATGGATTATGGACAGATACAACAATATTCTAGGAGTATGCAGATTACGTAACAGATTATCTATAACCCTCGTACGGATATCTCAAAGCATTTCACAAAGCTCTTTGTTGACTGCTGTTTTCGAGTTGCTTTGTGCAGATTTAAGAATGCTCTGCTGTTTCTCACTACAGAGAACCATGGCAGAACTCTATGAGAACATCTTGACGAAGATCCGACCAGAGCCTGAGTACTTCCGTGTAGGCTACTATGGCTCAGGATTTCCCTCATTTCTCAAGGTACGGAGTTGGTTAAAGTTGATGGGGTAGAGTGAGGAAGAGAAATGAACTCGGGGGAGCTTATGTAATAGTAGAAAGTGTGTGTGTGTGCGTGCGTGCGTGCGGCGTGCGAGAGAGTGAAAAAAAAATCATGCATGTGTCAGAGGGATAGAGTGATGTGGGTAAAGAGATGGTAGAAAAAAGATGATAGCGCCATCTCTTGTCACAAATTATCCCTTGTAGCGAATACAATTTCTTTAATCCTCCTCCTACTTCAACCCCCCATGGATTTGACTGTTTGTTGCGTTGTAGAACCGCATCTTTATCTACCGCGGGAAGGAGTATGAGCGGCTGAGCGACTTCATCAGTCGGATCCAGAACCAATTTCCGAGCGCACAACTGATGAACAGACTGGCACCACCTGAAGAGGAGATACTGAACTCCCCAGCTCAGTGTATCCTTGTCACATTGGGTTGTGGTGCCTGAGTGTGTGTATGCATCTTTTTATGTATATGGTTATATCTATTCGTGTGTGTGCGCATAAGTGCCCGCATATGTGTGCACATGTGTGTGCATGTGCATGTGTTTGTCTATAATGATATCAGTGCTAGTTGCACGCACATAATTTATATTTAGCCCTGCTTTGCCTCCTTGATCGCTCTCCAGATTTACAGATAAACCACGTCGATCCGATATACGTGGAAAAGGCAACGTTTGCTGGCAAACGTATTGACGATCAAATACTTAGGTAATATTTAGTGGTTCACGGTACTGCTCTGTGTTAATGTATGAGTTTTAATTCAACGCTGTCTGTTCCTCTGTAAGTAGTAACTCACTTGCGTGCCTTTACGTATATAACAACCAATAAATTTATATTTTAAACTCATTGCTATACAGTAATCGTCCTCCTATTGCAGGTTTGTCAATGGTGGAATTCAGTTATTGTACTTGTATACTATTTCCGGTATTGAGGTAGGGGGAGGGGTTAATAGTATTGTTCGACTCATCGCTACTTTGCTTACAATTCGAGCCGTGACAAGATTTTTCTAGTCTGACATGCGCATCTCCTCTTGGTACTTGTTTTTTGAGTTGTGGGGGGGTTATTTAGTCGACCTTAGTCGTAGTGCTACTATGTGGGTTGGTGTTGTTGGTGGAATGCCAGCAAATGTTAAAGTGAAAGTTAACTTGTACGTGCTGTAAACGTTGATGTGCGATTTCTGTGTTTTTAAAGGACTGAAAATGTCATAGCACCACCCATCGCATACCTTCCTTGTTCCCCTAACCGCATATTTACCTTCGTATTCACCGTTCACGGTTTCACGGCGTGTGGCATTTATCAGCGATGCCACCTCCATGATAGGGGGAATTACTGTACGTCTGTGGTTAAGCACTGCAATCAACTACTGCTGATCTGTAGGTACTACAAGGTGAATGAGGTTCAGAAGTTTACTTACTCCCGACCATTCAAGAAGGGTGACAGTGATGAAAAGAACGAGTTTGCTGTAAGTTTACAAAATTAACCTTAAGCCCATCGCAATGTCGTATTACTTCGGCTAGCGTAGGTGCACACGTCCGTCTAGTGTAGTATTTGCATTACTTGTTTCTATATTGAGAAATTTTCGTGTTTGAAACTCGTGCGATAGATTACGTACAATGAGCCCGTGCTTTAACCTAATGACTTATGCGGTTGTGAAAAATTACGCTATGACGCAATAACTGTGCACCTATGTCATTGCAAGTTCACACAATAAGGGGCATTGATTTCCTCAGTGCACTCTAGTAAGGTGAAGGTTAGTGCACAGTTACCGGTTAGGGGTCAATTGTAGTATAGACTGATATATCCTAACAGAATTTGCAGTGACTAATGGGGCACTTAACCGTTGTACTGGATAATAACCAAACGTTGAACTCGCTATCACCATAGATGTGAAGTGTACTATACACAATTATATATTCACAAACAAATATTAGAAAAATATAATAAAGAAATCCTTTGGCACTTGCAGGCTTTCAAAGTAGCAAAATACATGTCTTGCTTTTACTTCGACAACACATTATTGACCGTATAAAATCACACTAGATGTCAGCACTGTGTAATTTACTAAGAAACTACAACCCTTTTATGTTCCACATGCCCTTGTTTGCATATTTACTCATAGGCTCGGCATTTTTGTAGAACGAGTGCTTTTATTGAACGTTGCAAATAGAAAGTGCTTAAAAGTAATTATTATGTGTCTTCCAATCGTTAAAAGGTTTACAATTGCTGACTGTTAAGTTAAATTGTAATTAAGTCAGGACTTGGTCCAAAATTATTGTATTCACTTGTTACTCATGCATAATTTTATTCACACAGTTTTTATTCAATAACACCTGCTTTGTTTGTGATGACGTTTCAGAACCTGTGGACGGAGAAAACAGTGTTAGTCACCGCCTATCCATACCCCGGTATCCTACAGTGGTTCCCAGTCGTCGAAACCGAGCGTGTAAGTTGATATCTTGTGGTAGTCATTATAGGTAACTCGGTGAACCGTATTCATTTTTTCTCGGTTAGTAGGAACGAGTGAACGCAAGATCCCGCTAGTATTGAGGGTTCTGATACTGATAAGCATTACAATTGACAACAAATTCTGACACGGGAAACCAAAACACGGGCTGTGCTTGGAAAGTCTGAGCAGAGGATTTGTGCATTTCAGCACTAAGACAGCACATACAGACACACAATGAGATTAGATAAAGTGTAGATAGACGGCTGGCATTAGTTAGGCATGAAAATCAGCCACGATAAGTAGATATCAGTTCATTACAATAGAACAACCGTTTGGATGTAAATGCATGATGACAGGCAGGTAAGATGGCAATCGTACTCTGACCCCTCACCTCTAGCTCTGTTTACAGCTGTCTGATGCCGTTTACCCACCAATATGTTCTTCCTGCAGTTAATGATTAGTACCTGCACCGCCTTTACTCGTGTACAGGTTGATATAATAAAACTACTACACTAAAACAACTAGTCAAGTGATGTATTTGGATTCCAGTGGCATGAGAAAATACATTTTAGAGTGTCGGGTACAAGGCGTTCGACGAGTATTACAGTCACAGATGCGTGCGCACCATTATTCCTCTTCCATTCAGCATTTATCCTGGGGTTGTCGTGTATAAATCTCCTAGCACTCTTGCTAACACTCGTGAGTGAGCTCTTTCTCTCTCAGCGCACGTAAGTAGGACGACCGCTGTTGCTGCGGTTACGCAGGTTGTTTACGCGTCTGGCCGCCGTCACATCTGAGCTGACCGCCCCTGGGCACTGCTAGTGTAGCAGCTGACCCGTGCTCCTAGCCCAGTGTGAGCGAGCTGTGCGTGCGGTAAGATGCAGACGGGGCGCGGGGTCACGCATAAGTCGGCTAGACTGGCCACGAGCCGGCCATTACTCGCGGTCAGCGAGTGGCTGTTTCTTACCGTGGGGTTACGCAGGGGTTAGCCGCAGTCTCCGCCACCGCCGCCTCCACCCCCCCCCCCGGGTGCTGCAGATACGGCTGAGAAGCACTGGTTTCCTCGCGCAGTCGTGTGAGCGCCGACGATGAGAGACTTAACGGGGAAATGCAGCCGCCCTGATGATTATATGCCAATCTGTGGTCTTTACAGTGGGGCTTACGTGTATAGGTAGGGAAAAGCAAGGTGGGTCTGTAACTCGTCGGCCTGCACTGTTTATGTGCGCCCGGGGCGCGTTTCTGCCTAGTTATGGATAGTTATGACGGGTTACCTAAACAGGAATGTACGGTAGTTAGTTAATACAAGTTGCAAAATCTGCCGGCTCTTAACGAGACATGCACCTGAGTGTTATGACCGCATGTCTTTATGTGTTTAACCTCCTAATGCAGCAGTTAGATCAGCTCACATACTACGTAGTAAGCATTGGAAAGCAGGCTCAGCGCTTAGGGGTGGTGAGAGTGTGCACGTGACATGCTTGTGTACGTAGAACGTGTGTTTCGTTAGAACGAACCCTGTGTTACAACTCTCAGCATCCATCCATCAAATGTGAGGACTGAATGACAAACAGACCGAAAGATGCAGTCAAAAACAGAGAAATAGATGAAGGGTGTATATAGTATATAAGTAAAGAGAAAGAATACAAGAGAGTGAATGAGGGGAAAGATATGAAGAGAAAGAGGGGATGGGGACGGAAAGACAGAACGAGAGGGGAGGGAGTAAGGGAGGCAGAGGTCGAGGAAAGGATGAGGGAGAGAGAAGGGAGCAAGCTGAACGAAAGAGAGAGAGAGAGAGAGGCGGTGGGGGAGAGATAAAGAGATAGATAGCTAGATAGATAGAGAGCGAGAGAGAGAGAGAGATAGCTAGATAGATAGAGAGCGAGAGAGACAGAGATAGAGAGAGCGAAAGAAATAGTGAGAAGAGAGAGAAGAGAGAAGAGAAGTAGGAGCGAGAGATGAGAGAGAGAGAGAGAGAGAGTCGAAGGAGAGAAGAGACGAGAGAGGAGAGAGAGCAGAGAAGGGGGAGCGGGGGGGGAGAGAGTAAGAGAGATGAGAGAAGGGGGGGGGAGAAGAGAAAGATATAGCGCCCTAGACACAGCTACGCGCGCGTAAAAACGCGTACTGCCCACGCCCATGCACGCTGCCGCCGCCGCCGCCGCCGCCGCCGCTTCGCTACACGCCAGTGTTACTCATAGTTATTTCAATCTTTTCGCTAAACGCTCGCTTCGGGCGCTATCCGAAAATAGACGCAAAATGCAAAGGTAGAGATTCGGTCAGGTCGCGACTGAAGTTTCAGCCTCGCGTATGAAAAGCAGCTCTCGAAGAAAGGCGCGCTAGCGAAGAACGCCAGCCTCGTCCTGCTGAGAACTGGTTGCTCGTTTTAGTATGCGCACAGCGGCTTATAGGGGCTAGAGACGGGCTGCTATTTTGGTGTTTTGGTGCACTTGTAAAGAAATCCCCAGAAATTGAAAGAGCTTTGCAGCAGAGCGGCGGTGCGCGTCGCTCGCTCGCTTCGCGCCGATGCGCCCGCTGCCCGCTTCGTGTCGGCTGGCTGCTGTGCTAGTCTGTGTGCGTGCGAGCGTGCACGCGCGCGGGATGTAAGGTCTAGAACCGCGTGCGGGTGAGAGTCGCGGCGGTACCATGAGGCTAGCCAGAAGTCGATGTTCTTGTAAGAGAAGAGAAGAGGGAGGTTGGATGATGGTCGCAACAGCCGTTAGCGCGTGTCTCCTGAGCGCGCCTGATTCCATCCGCACCACTGCTCGTTTCTCCTTTCAAATTCGCAGCTCGCATTTTACTGATTCCGATCCTCAAGCACCGCTCGGTTTCACTCTATAAATTACCCCACACACCCGTTGTTATCGCGCTTCACGCCACACACCGGCCTCTTTACGCTTCTGCATACCCCTGCACACACCTATATTCCTGCTTCCACGCCGCCACACCGCGGCGCTGCTCTTACGCGCTTTCATACCCTCAACAGGCCATATCCCCTTCCCCCCCACAGCCGCTCTCTTACCGCTTTCCAATACCCTCACACGCCATATTCCTCCTGCCCCCCACCGCTCTTACCCGCTTCCATACCCGCACACAAGCCATCATTCCCCTCCACCCCATGCCCTCTTACGCTGTTTTACCCTCACACAGCCATATTCCCCTTCCACCCCACACCCGCTCTTTACCGCTTCCATTACCCTCACACAGCCATATTCTCCTTCCACCCCACGCCCGCTCTTTGGCACTTCCCTGCACCGCCCCCTTACTACTTCTATTTCCCCACTATTACTGCTTCCAATATCCATTCCCCAGCACACACCTCCCTTGCCGCTTCTGCTCCCCCTTAATCACCAGGCGTTACTGGAAACTAGTTTCACGTTCTGAACCGAGTTATTGACTTGACCCAGTGTATGAGTGAGCGAGAGAAAATGGTGTGGGGGTGTAGAGAGAGTACGAGCAAATATCGATTATAGGTACGTTCACGCATCGCGGCACGAGTGTGTAACGTACCGGTACGCCCGATGACGTGATGGCGTATTACGTGGGAGTAGTAGTACTAGTAGCGCTGTGAATGATTGGCAGCGCTGTGATTGATTGGCAGCGCATGATTTGATCGCGTAGATCTGGCGATGCTGCGCGCCGCGCGGCTGGCTGTCCGTCGTCATTTACGATCGGCTGTAAATATTTGTTCAGTCCTCGCTCGTCGGCGCTCTCGCACGGAATGCAAAGTTGCGGCGAGCACGCAGGTGGTCGGCGTGCGCGCATCTACGTTACGAGTCTGTTAGGAGTGCAGACGACGTGCCGACAAACCCCTGATCAGCAGTAAACAAATGAGACAGCGCGATCGCAGGCGCAGAGTAAAAGCTGGGGCAAGAAGGGAGGGAATGAGCAGGTGCTGATTAAAATATTTGGATAGTGAGGGAGGAAGGGGAGGGAGCGAGTGAGGGAGGGGATGCGCAAACTTTAAATAAAAGCTGGGCCACTGTCGGAGGGAGGGACAATAAGACGACCCTAACTAAAAGCTAGGCCCTAGCTTTCAGTTAGGGTCATTTTATTCTCCATCCCTAGCTGCTAGTGCTATGATGTAGGGAGAGAGAATGGGCAGGCACTAAGTAAAGCTGGGGTAGTCCGTAGTGACGGCGAGAGGGAGAATAGACATGCCGTAAATAAAAGTTGGGCTGGGAGCGAAAATCAACAGGCCCTAATTATAAAAACCGGGACAGAGTGTGGAATTTAGGACCTTAAATCAAAGCTGGGACAGAGAAGGGTAATGCACGGGCCTTAAATAAAAGCTGGGACATAGAAGTAGAAATGCTTATGTAAGTGGGGGTAGTGTGGTTTTTGCTGCCTCTATGAAATCCACAATATGCGCATCTACACGCTAATTTCTCCAGTACTAGACTAGCAAATACTTCGTGACAAGTTGTGACAAAATAAACTCTAGTTCCTCCCATTTCACTGCGTGTTTGCTTAAAACCGACAAGAAAGAGGTGCGAAATCAGGTAATCTGGCGCCAATGCCGAATTGTTTGCCAAGCAATTTCGCCCCGAATCGGTTAGGCGACGTCACATGTTGCTACGGGTGTTGAGCAGAGAATATAGTCGTTTACATTTTAAGATAGTTGTAGTATTGTGAACTGCAGTGTATGTAACATCAATGCCTATTGGGAAAGTAATAATAGGCAGCGTAATAAACTCCGAGAATAACGTATTAATTTTAGGCTTGATATCGTCAACGATAACATGTCATTGCGCTAGCAGCGTGCGAGCGAAAAACGCACACGGGCCGTAGAAATCTTTGCTACACCCGCTGTACGGTTGCTTGGCAGAGCAACGCGAAAGTGTCAACAACATCGGAGAATTTGAACAATATTGGAGGTATTTTCAAATACCTTTTATAAGACAACGCACAGTGAAATGGGAGGAACTAGAGTTTATTTTGTCATAAGGTAGTATGATTATGCATGGCACGAAGTATTTGCTAGTCTAGTACTGGAGAAATTAGCGTGTAGATGCGCTTATTGTGGCTTTAACAGCGTATATATACGCGTGTTAGTATTAACCACGTGGGCGAACCAGTTCCTGTGAATTACGTGCATCCGAAGAGAGGAGTAAAGGGGGTTGCGTGGGTTGGAGCCTGTGGTCCCGATAGGTAGCTAGGCGCGTAGGTAGTGGTTAAATGGACTCGGGTTAAAGTATTGTTGACGCTTGAAAGGCTTGAGAGAATCCAGTTGGAAATTCTGGGAAGCGCGGGGTTATCCAGTGGGTGGCGGCCTAATAGCTCACCTGGTGAGATGTCTGCAATCTTATGTCCATAAGTCTCACTCTGTCTGTCTGCCTGCCTGCCTGCCTGCCTGCCTGCCTGTCTGTCTGTCTGCCTGCCTGCCTTCATAGTTATTTCAATCTTTTCGCTAAACGCTCGCTTCGGGCGCTATCCGAAAATAGACGCCAAAATGCAAAGGTAGAGATTCGGTCAGGTCGCGACTGGAAGTTTCAGCCTCGCGTATGAAAGCAGCTCTCGAAGAAAGGCGCGCTAGCGAAGAACGCCAGCCGTCGTCCTGCTGAGAACTGGTTGCTCGTTTTAGTATCGCACCGCGGCTTATAGGGGGCTAGAGACGGGGCTGCTATTTTGGGTGTTTTGGGTGCAGTTGTAAAGAAATCCCAGAAATTGAAAGAGCTTTGCAGCAGAGTCGGCGGTGCGCGTCGCTCGCTCGCTCTCGCGCAGTGCGCCGCTGCCCGCTTCCGTGTCGGCTGGCTGGCTGTGCTAGTCTGTGTGCGTGCGAGCGTGCACGGCCGGGGATGTAAGGTCTAGAACCGCGTGCGGGGTGAGAGTCGCGGCGGTACCTGGAGGGCTAGCCAGAAGTCGATGTTCTTGTAGAGAGAGAGAGGGGAGGGTTGGAGTGGTCGCACAGCCGTTAGCGCGTGTCTCCTGAGCGCCCTGATTCCATTCCGCACACTGCTCGTTTCTCCTTTCATATTCGCACGCCGCATTTTACTGATTCCGTTCCTCAACACCGCTCGTTTTCACTTCT
>NW_014577066.1:780538-803556 GCF_000485595.1 Priapulus caudatus | reverse complement strand
CCCCCCCCCCCCCGGGTGCTGCAGTACGCGCTGAGAAAGCACTGGTTTCCTCGCTGCAGTCGTGTGAGCGCCGACGATGGAGAGACTTAACGGTGGAAATGCAGCGCCCTGATGAATTCATTATATGCAAATCTGTTGGCTCTGTTACAGCTGAGGCTTTACGTGTATATGTAGGGCAAAAGCAAGGTGGCGTCTCGTAACATCGTCGGCCTGCACTGCTTTATGTGCCCGCCCGGGGCGCTCGTTTCTGCCTAGTTACTGGATTATGTTAATGACGGTTTACTAAACAGGAATGTACGCCGTGTTAGTTAATACAAGCTTGCAAAATCTGCCGGCTCTTAACGAGACATGCACCTGAGTGTTATGACCGCATGTCTTTATGTGTTTAACCTCCTATGCAGCAGTTTAGATCAGACTCACATACTACGTAGTAAGCATTGCGAAAGCAGTGCTCAGAGCTTAGGCGTGTGGTGAGAGTGTGCACGTGACATGCTTGTGTACGTAGAACGTGTGTTTCGTTAGAACGAACCCTGTGTTACAACTCTCAGCATCCATCCATCAATGTGCAGGACTGAAATGGACAAACAGACCGAAAGATGCAGTCAAAAAAAACAGAGAAATAGATGAAGGGTGTATATAGTATATAAGTAAAGAGAAAGAATACAAGAGAAAGGAATGCAGTGGGAAAGATATGAAGCAGAAAGGAGGGGATGGACCGGAAAGACAACTGCATGAGGGGAGCGGAGTAAGGGAGGCCAGAGCGTCGAGTGAAAGCGATGAGGGAGAGAGAAGCGGAGCAAGGCTAAACGAAAGAGAGGAGAGAGAGAGAGGCGGGGTGGGGGCAGAGGAGAAGAGAGAAGATAGCTAGATAGATAGAAGAGCGCAGGAGAGAGCCAGAGAGATAGCTAGATAGATAGACGAGCGCAGAGAGACAGAGATAGAGAGAGCGCAGCGAAAGCAAATAGTGAGAAAGAGAGAGAGAGAGAGAAGAGAGAGAGAGAGAGAGAGAGAGAGAGAGAAGAGAGAGGAGGAGCAGCGAGAAGAGAGAGAGAGAATGAGAGAGACGGAGAGAGAAGGGGCGGGGATAGAGAGAGAGAGATGAGAAGGGCGGGGCGGGGAGAGAGAGAAGATATAGCGCACCTAGACACAGCTACGCGCCGGTAAACAACTGTCTGCGCCACGCCCGATGCACGCTGCCGCCGCCGCCGCCGCCGCCGCCGCCTTCGCCTACACGCCCGAGCTGCTTACTCATAGTTATTCAATCTTTTCGCCTAAACGCTCGCTTCGGGCGACTATCCGAAAATAGACGCCAAAATGCAAAGGTAGAGATTCGCGTCAGGTTCGCCGACTGGAAGTTTCAGCCCTCGCGTATTAAAGCAGCCCGAAGAAAAGCGCGCGCATGCGAAGAACGCCAGCCGTCTGTCCTGCTCGAGAACTTGGTTGCTTTCGTTTTAGTATCGCACCGCGGGCTTATAGGGGGCTTAGAGACGGGCTGCTTTTTTGGGTGTTTTGGGTGCACGTTGCCGTAAAGAATCCCAGAAATTGAAAGAGCTTTGCAGCAGAGTCGGCGGTTCGCGCGTCGCTCGCGTGCCTCTCGCGCAGTGCGCCGCGCCCGCTTCCGTGTCGTGCTGGCGGCTGTGCTAGTCTGTGTGCGGGCGAGCGTGCACGGCCGGGATGTATAAGGTCTAGAACCGCCGTGCGGGGGTGAGAGTCGCGCGGTACCTGCGAGGGCCCTAGCCAAAGTCGATGTTCTTGCTAGAGAGAGAGAGAGGGAGGGTTGGAGTTTGGCTCGCACAGCGTTAGCGCGTAGTTCTCCTGGAGCCCCTGATTTCCATTCCAACACTGCTCGTTTCTCCTTTCATATTCGCACGCCGCATTTTACTGATTCCGTTCCTCAACACCGCTCGTTTTCACTTCTATATATTCCCCCACACACCCGTTGTTTACCGCTTCCACCCCACACCCGCTCTTTACCGCTTTCATACCCTCACACAGCCATATTCCTCCTTCCACCCCACACCCGCTCTTTACCGCTTTCATACCCTCACACAGCCATATTCCCCTTCCACCCCCACCACCCTCTTTACCGCTTATCATACCCTCACACATGCCATATTTCCCTTCCACCCACACCCGCCTCTTCTACCGCTTCATACCTCGCACACAGCCATATTCCCCCTTCCACCCCCATGCCCGCTCTTTACCGCTTTCATACCCTCACACAGCCATATTCCCCTTCCACCCCACACCCGCTCTTTACCGCTTCCATTTCGCGTCACACAGCGCATTATTCCCGCTTCCAACCGCACGGCTCTTTGCACTTCCCTGCAGCACCGCCCGTATAGATTCTATTTCCCTCACTATTACTGCTTCATATCCAGTTCCCCAGCATCAACTCCCTGTGCCGCTTCTGCCTCCCCCCTTAATACCAGGCGTTACTGGAACACTAGTTTCACGCTCTGCAAGCGAGTTATGAGACCTTGACCAGTGTTGATGTGAGCGAGAGACAAATGGTGTGGGGTGTAGAGGAGTACGAGCAAATATCGATTATAGGTACGTTCACGCATCGCGCGGCACGAGTGTGTAACTGTACCGGTACGCCCGACATGACGTGATAGGGCGTATTACGTCGGGGAGTAGATAGCTACTAGTGCGCTCGTGAATGATTGGCCAGCGCTGCTGATCGATTGGCCAGCGCAGTGATTGAGTCAGCGCAGTATTGATCGTATCTGGCGATGCTGCGCGCCGCGCGGCTGGCTGTCATACCGTCGATTTACGCATCGGCCTGTAAATATTTGCTTCAGTCCTCGCTCCGTCGGGCGCTCTCGCACCGGAATGCAATAGTTGCGGCCCGAGCACGCAGGTGGTCGTGCAGACGTGCGCGCATCTACGTTACGAGCTCTGTTATGGAGTGCAGAACGACGATGCCGACAAAAACCCCTGATCAGCCAGTAAACAAATGAGGCACAGCGCGATCGCAGCGCGCAGGTTAAAAGCGTGGGGCAAAATGGAGGAATGAGCCAAGGTGCGGATTAAAAAATATTTGGCATAGTGAGGGACGGAAGGGCGAGGTAGCGAGTAGAGGGGGGAATGCGTCAAACTTCTAAATAAAGCTGGGCACATGTCGGAGGGCAGGGACAATAAGACGGACCCGTAACTAAAAGCTGAGGCCTCTAGCGTTTCAGTTAGCGGTCATTTTGATTCTCCATCCCTAGCTGCTGAGTGCTATGAGTGTTAGGGAGAGAGAATGGGCAGGCACTAAGTAAAGCTGGGCGCGTAGTCCGTAAGTACGGCGCAGAGGGAATAGACATGCGTAAATAAAGTTGGCGGAGCGAAAATCAACAGGCCCTAATTATAAAAACGGACAGAGTGTGAATTTTAGGACCTGAATCAAAGCTGGACAGAGAAAGGCGTAATGCACGGCCCTTAAATCAAAGGCTGGCGGACATAGAAGTAGAAAATGCTTATGTAGTGCGGGTTGAGCTGTGGTTTTTGCTCGCCTCTAGTGAAATCCAGCAATATGCGCATCTACACGCTAATTTCTTCCAGTATCTAGATAGCAATACTCTCGTGACAAGACTGTGACAAAAAAACTCTAGTTCCTTCCCATATCATGCGTGTTCTTGCCTTAAAACCGACAAAGAAAGAGGTTGCGAATATCAGTATATCCTGGCCTGCCAATGCCGAATTGTTTAGCCAAGCAATTCGCCCGAGTCGGTTAGCGACCGCTCACTGTGCTACGGGTTGTTGAGCAGAGAAATATAGTCGTTTACTTTGTAAAGGATTAGTTGTGAGTATTCGTGAAACTGCAGTGTAAGTAAATCATGGCCCTATGCTGGAATAATAATCGGCCACGCGTTAAAAACTCCGCAGTAATAACGCATATTAATTTTAGGCTTGATATGCGTCAACGATAACATTGTCATTGCGCGCTAGCAGCAGTGCGAATGCGAAAACGCACACGGGGCCCCCGTAGAGATCTTTAGCTCGACCGCCTTACGGTTGCTTGGCAGAGCAAACGCGAACGTGTCCTCAACAACATCGTGATATGTTGAACAATATTGGAGGTATTTCAAATACCTGTTTATAGACAACGCACAGGCTTGAAATGGGAGCGAAACTAGAGTTTTATTTTGTCATAGTAGTATGTTATGCATGGCACGAAGTATTGCTAGTTCTAGTACTGGAGAGAATTAGCGCTGTAGATGCGCTTGTTGTGCGCTATTACAGCGATATATATACGCGCGTGTTAGTAGTTAACCACGTCGGCGAACCAGTTCCTGCTGAATTACGTGCATCCGGAAGGAGGAGTCTAAAGGGGGTTCGGCATCGTGGGTTGGAGCCTGTCGCGTACCGATTAGCGTAGCCTTAGGCGCCTGGATGTGTTTGCATATGGATCGCGGCTATAAGTATTGTTGACGCTTGAAAGGCTTGAGCAGAATCAGTTGAATCTGGGAAGCGGGTGTTATCCCAGGTGGGTGGCGGCCACTAATAGCCACCTGGTGAGCATGGTCTGCAATCTTACTGTCCATAAGTCTCACTCTGGTCTGCTGCGCCTCCCATGCCTGCCTGCCTGCCTTGGCCTGTCTGTCTGTCTGCCTGCCTGCCGCCTGTGTTTGTCGCTGCCCGCCTGTCTCGGTCTGTCTGGTCTGTCTGGTCTGTCTGTCTGGTCTGTGCTGCCCTGCTGCCTGCCTGCCTGCCTGCCTGCCTGCCTGTCTGCTCGTCTGCCTGCATGCCTGCCTGCCTGCATGCCTGCCTGCCTGCCTGTCTGCTCGTCTGCCTGCATGCCTGCCTGCCTGCTCGTCTGCCTGCCTGCTTGCCTGCCTGTCGCCTGCTTCCCTGCCTGCTTGCCTGCCTGCCTGCCTGTCTGCTCGTCTGCCTGCATGCCTACCTGTCTGCCTGCTCGTCTGCCTGCCTGCCTGCCTGCCTGCCTGCCTGCCTGCCTGCCTGCCTGCCTGCCTGCCTGCCTGCCTGCATGCATACATGCCTGGTTGCGACAGCAGCAGCATCAACAGCAGCAACAGTAGTAGTAGTAGCAGCAACAGCAGCAGCAGCAGTAGCAGTAGCAGTAGCAGTAGCAGTAGCAGTAGCAGTAGCAGAAGTAATAGTAGTAGTAGCAACAGTAGCAACAGCAGCAACAGCAGCAACAGCAGCAACAGCAGCAACAGCAGCAACAACAGTGGTAACGGTGGCAGCATCATCATCATCATCATCATCAGCAGCAGCAGCAGCAGCAGCAGCAGTAGCGGTGGTAGCAGCAGCAAGCTGCTACAGGTCAGCGTGAGTTCAGGCGCGGCTGCATACCTGGCTGGGATTACCTCTCTACCTGTCTGCTATTTTAGACAGGGCCGCGGGCGCTGGTGGCTCTAATTTTAGCTGTGCGTGTCTGTTCGAGCCCAGCCGCGCCGTGCACGTGCCCTTGCCGTGTCCCGCCGCTGTCTGCAGCCGAAATTTCCACGTCCTTATCTGGACCATTAGTTTCGGATTGCGTCACCAACGCTTCGCGCGATGTTTTAATTCGTTGCGCAAGCGTTTGAGAAATTAAAATTTTAGCTTTTTAGTCTGCGGATAAACTAGAAAGACTGTCGAAGGTTCGGTACATGATCAAAACAATGTTTAATCATGTACGCCATAATAACATAAACGCCATAAACAACATAATGATAATATATCTAGCAATACAAATCACATAGTATTTATTTAGTGTGCCCCGCTACAGAGTTTAGTAGTTCGTTATCTTATCGTGTCGTGTGTTATATAATTTTATATCTCGTGCACACTTGGTACCCATCGACTGTCTTACAATTTTTATTTATCTCTCTTTCTGGTTTTGTTTATTTTATTGTTGAGTTGCGTGACTTGTAATTGAACTTCCTTGATGAAATTCTGAAGGTTATTATGGGAAATTGCACATGTTTATTGTGTAGGTGAACTACGTTTGGCATAGAACAGCTGGGAGGAGGTGGGGGGGGGTGAATGATTTGCTGACGAAGAACTGAGATGTGGAGGACGTTTGAGGTCGCGACGGGGGTGGTGGGGTGTTCACCGAGTCCCTGTCTTCTGTCACATACCCACACGTCATGGCGCGACACAGCCATGGACCGATTAAGACCGGTTTGAGGTGTGGCACTTGAATTTTTGCGCGGTGTTGTAAATCGGGAGTGCGCGCCTAATGGTGCAATTCTGCACAGGTGGTGAAGACTTACGACCATAAGCAGCAGACGAAGGTGGGTGGGACGCGAAAGAGTACGGGAGACAGATAACTTTGGAGTAGTAATGATTTCAACCATATCAGAAAACTACTGAAGAATGCAAGGAGGTTATGTAGCTGAACGCTATTAAATTTTTCAAACAAGGATTTCATGATCTCGCGCGGCGAGTCGCTATTAATAGCAAACCAAATTAGCATTGAGTAGTTGAAATGCCACACCTACCCCGCGATCTCATCTGTAGTTGTAACAAAGACGGCAATACCCGTACGTGATATATGTGGTATGTGATAATGGATATTGCCATATTCAGTCGCGTTTATATATATCTATTTACATACCTTGCATTCTTTTACGTTTAATCAGTTCCCATTGAACTAAATCTCTTGAGGTAAAGGTCAGGTTAATGTTGGAAAACCCATTTCTTGCATGCAAGAAGAAGAGTATGGCCAGGTGCAATTACAACCTAGTCTGGAATGGTGCCATATATGTTCGGTGTTCGGTGTTCGGTCCAGGTGCCATGTACCTGGAGTCCAGGTAGCGTGTCGGTCAATGCTTCTGGTAAAATTATACGGTGATTGAAACGAAATGTAGTAACTAATCTATACTATAAAAGGGAACAGCCCATTTTTTGTTAGCTATGTTCTCGGTAATCTGCGCTCGCATGATTTCAAATTTGCTTGACTGTAAACATGCATTACTACTCGTAGAGTAATATAGGCCGCCACTTTGTTCAACGATGAAAACACGATAAAGTTGAATTTTCAAGCCGTTTTATTTAACACTGCGTGTACCGATATCATACCGGTTATTCGTCGACGTCACTACTCACTATCATTAACCAATGGTACGTACGCGCCGTTGCCGCTGGCCGCTGTTGGCGCGGTGGTACGCACGCTTGCCTAATACGTTAGGCTGGTGAGTTCGAAACTCGACAGCCGCCGAAATTAAAAAATATATATTTCACGGCAGTGTGCGCAACTTCTTTCTGTCATCCTAAATATATCATATTAAAGTACATTTAATTTAAAATGTATACTAATAAAAGGGGAAACAGCGATTTTTAGTAGCTAACGTTTTTTTAATCCCTCATGCAATTCCGTGCGGATATCCCAAAATCCATAATGAGGCTTTTTCGCACACAGCGACAACACTATATATTTATGTGTCCGTGTTGCAGCGGCCAGCAGCTTTGCCAGCTGAGCGTTTGCCAGCCGTTGCCAGGATGAGCATTGCACGAACTTGACCGGCGCAAATTAATAGAATCAAAGACAAGTATAGAAACAATAACACTTCTGGTAGCTAATAGATATTGTATTATTAGCATTTGTATTTTATTAAACGCCTCCAAGTGCCTGTGCTCACACAATTGTGCTCACCACATCTTCCCGTTCGGTTAAGTTTCACGCCGAAAAACTATTCTTGAAGGGGTTTGTCGCACAACCGTAAACAGATTTTATTTTTATTTTTTATGCATTAAGTCTCCACGGTGATTTAAATATCCTGCACAGGCTCAAAAATTGTCATTCATGTGAAATATATCCGCATTCTGTATTTATGTACACTTCTGATGCCAAAATAAACATTTTTTTCTTACAATAAACCACCCACACGCTACCACTCATACCCTTCAACATCAAGCTCTTCCATTTCAATTTAAAGACTGCAATTCCCTATTTCCGCCTTTGCCTATGCCTATTGACATAAACCAAAGCTCAACGACAGACTTTCACTACCATAGGCTTGGACCTCAACAGCGCACCTGTCTTCTTCCCAGCATGCTCTATGTTGCCCTCTCACGAGTAGGCAAAACCCACGGCGATGTTTCATTCACACACAGGACAGGAAGACAAAAACATAGCTTTACAAAGAAGCCTTTCCTCTTTAGGTAGCTGACAACACTTAATACACTCATTCATGAATTCCAACGTCCGCAACAATCAGTTTCAGTTACTCATGTCCCAGACAGTACAGGCAATTACAATAAACTAAAAAGCACGTTTTGTGATAAATCTCCGCCTCGCAAAAACCTGGGCCCTGTATCCAAACTGCTGACAAACAACTCATAGAAAACTATCACTGTAAAACTAATTCTAAATGATTCGACGATTGACTGCTGCAATGGTACTACACTCCAAAATCATACACTTCACAAACACGTACTTCATGCCAGAAATACTCGACCGGCCTCCGCGAGTGCGACAAAGAAACATTATACCAGGATTAATATTAGCCTCCAATCCGATGTCAATGCTATCATTTACACTTCAAACGCCGTCAGTTCCCTATTCGCTTGGCCTAATCGCCAGTTCCCTATTCGCTTACTGCAACACCATTTCAATAAGCGCAAGGTCAAACTTTCAAGAAAGCTGGTCGGGGATTTTCCTCCCAAAACCATTATTCTCATGGCCAACTTCACGTGACTTTCACGTGCTAAATTTTTCGCTGCAAGCATAAAGCTTCAACTCGAAACTTACTGACAACAACTCAAGCGAAATCAGACTCTGTTTACTACACTACCAGACGTTGTTTTTTAACCATAAGTTCTGTAAATTTAGTGTCCATCACTGTTAAATCTTCATCAAATCAACTTTTTCTATTGCTTTTTTACTTCTTAAAGTAATTACACAGCATCTTCCCGCACCCTGTGAGCATCACTACCATAGACTTTCACTACATCAGGGTTGCCGACTGACCAACACCTGGCTTCTTCCATGGCATGCTCTATGTTGCCCTCTCACAAGTAGGCAAACCCAGGGCGATATTCATTCACACACAGCACACGAACACCAAAAACATACTTTATAAAGAAGTCATTGATCCTTAGGTGAGCTACAACACTAATACACTCATTCATGAATTCCCACCGTCCGAAGGACGGGTACTTTGCTAGTTACATATATAGTATGCCAACTATTATACTATTAAATGTATTGCATCGTGTTTTAAACAATGTAACATAAAGGGAATCATCAAAGGACGATGCAAATATTACTACCATGCACGTTTATTATTGAGTTTTTTGTTTTATGAGAGAGGAGTTAAATTGGGAGCTAAACGTAAAATTACGAGATATCGTGGGTCATTCAATAGCGGCGAGAATGGAATGAACATTGCTGAAACTTTTCAGAATTTGGACAAATCCGTTGTAAGATTATCTGTAGTGGCATGCTGTGACCACCACGCGTGCGCGTTGTATCACCGTACGTACGTTAGCATCGTTTCCCGTTTGAAACAAACAGCCGCGATTGCATCATCATTCCACATGTCACTGCAGGCTACGCGTTGTTTTCGCTTAGGTGGAATTTGGGCTGAATGCTGCTGCTGTCGTTGGAATGGTTAAAGGGCCGGACACACTAGGCGATTAAATCGGGCGACAAAATCGCCGTGAAATCGCCTAGTGTGTCCACTCAATCGCCGCCGATTTAGTCGCCCGATTTCGTCGCCCGATTTCATCGCATAGATCAAAACGTTTTGATATTATCGGGCGATTTTGTCGCCCGATTTAATCGCCTAGTGTGTCTGGGGCCGGCGATAAAATCGCCCGATTGTACAATTCATCAGCCAATCAGAGTTGTTCAGTGATACTGACGTAATAGCGATGTTTCATGTTTAATATGTCATGTCATGTAATAGCGATGGACGCACGCACGTCTACGTGCACATGCATGCACGCACGCACGCACGCACGTGTACCTGCACACACACGCACGTACGCACGCACGCACACATGCACACACGTGTACCTGCACACACACGCACGTACGCACGCACGCACACATGCACACACGTGTACCTGCACACGCACGCACGCACGCACGCAGCCACGCACGCACGCACGAACGTGTACCTGCACACGCACGCAGGCACGTACGCACGCACGCATGCACGCAGGCACGTACGTACGCACGCATGCACGCAGGTGAACGTGCACACGCACGCACGCACACACGCACGCAGGCACGCACGTGTACGTTCACACGCACGCACGCACGCACGCACGCACGCACGTGTACTTGGACACACACGCACGCACGCACGCGCGCACGTGTACGTACACACGCACGCACGCACGAACGTGTACCTGCACACGCACGCACGCACGCACGTGTACGTACACACGCACGCACGCACGCACGCACGTCTACGTGCACATGCATGCACGACTTATTCACCGGCGATTTAATCGCCTAGTGTGTCCACTCGACTCGCGCGATAGAATCGGGCGATTTAATCGCCTTAGTGTGTCCTGCCCTTTAGTCAGCACGTAACTCTACTACTCGTGTGTACGTTCGCCTATTATATATATATATATATATATATATATATAAGCGATGATCGTCGCAGCACGAGGAATGCCGCTGCTGCAGAATTAAGTGTCTAGCTCTGCCTGTCAGGCCGCGTCACTCTGTCAACTTGTCAGCCCCCGGGACGGTAGTCAGGTTCTCGTCTGTCATGCAGAAGAAAATCTTATTTTCGCGCGCGTGCTGCGGTTGCACGTGTTTACCCCGCCGGTGTGCGGAAGGAATGCGCTCGCCTTTTGAATGCGCGCAGACGTTGCGACACCAGCGCGCGCACCCCGCCCCCACGCGCACCGGTTACCCACGGTTACTCGGCCGCCGCAGAATTTACTGTCGCCGAGCAAGAAACCGGCCTGTTGCCTAGAGGAGAAATTCTGTGTCCGGAACTATGGGCGGGTATCTCACCAAACCCGGGGACCATGCGTGCACGCTGGTTGAGAAGGTGATGAGAGAGCGAGAGAGAGAAAGCGATGGCAGAGGGAGTGAGAGCGACAGACAGACAGGCAGGCAGCAGGCAGCAGGCAGGCAGGCAAGCAGGCAGGCAGCAGGCAGGCAGGAAAGCAGGCAGACACAGACAGACAGAGACTGTGGTTGATAGTGCAAAGACCTCTATGACATGTCCTTGAATAGTGACAAACAGCCGATGTTTAAAATAGCCTGTTTTTTTCTCTCCCATTTTCGTTTGAAATGGAGACGATATTTCACCTGTTCAATATCCATAGATTGCTAGAAGTCCACCCAGGTGCCATGCTTGTCTTACCACGAGCTTGCAGTTGCACTCGAAACAATTCCGTTCAACTGATATATAGAGTGTCGTTCAAACCCATTAAGTCCCCAAAACACAGATATATATGTTTGCGTGTGCATGTGTGTGTGCGTGCGTGCGTGTGTGTGTTAACTATATGTAAAATAAATATTATGTTATGCCAAGAAGACTTTAGACATTTGACACATTAACTTTATCTGGTGATAGCTGGAAATAATTGTCACCTTTGTTTGTACTTAAATTACAGCACAAAATCTCAGCGTGCACCATTGCAAACCTCTTTTTAAACTTTAAATTTAATTGCTAATTCTAAAAAATATCAAAGTTATAAGAACATTTGCTACAAATATAGTATAGCCTTGCAAGAACTGCGCGTAAATAAGTAGTGCGACTATCGAGTAATCAACATCATAAACCAAAAACTCTGTACCAGCTTCCCGTTCAGTTCTCTCGCGATCGCGTGCCCCATTGTGGCGCCCCGATTCTCGCTGCGCCCGCCGAAGACGTCGCCGGCCTCCCGCGGCGCCCTCTGGTGTTCACTGACGTGCGGTTCTCGCATCGCCGAAGACGTCGCCGGCCTCCCGAGGCGCCCTCTGGCGTTCACTGACGCGCGGTTGTCGATTTCAGCACGAGGTGACGCCGCTCGAGAATGCGATCGAGACGATGGAGAACACGAACACGAAGCTGAGGCAGATGGTGAAGCAGCACCAGCAGGACATGACGCTGCCCGTCAACCCAATCAGTATGATGCTGAACGGCATCGTCGACGCTGCCGTCATGGGCGGCATCCGCAACTACGAGGACGTGAGTGTGGCGCGGGTCGCACGCGTACGGGGATGGCATGCGTGGGAGTGGCATTCAGGGGAGTGACATGGGGGGGGTCGCACGCGCGTGGGGAGCCGCTGGGGTCACGATGAAGGGGAAGGGTCTAAGGTTCACGGAGCGCGGGTATGTAACGATTCCCAGGTGTGTTCTAACCGTAATGTAAAATCTATGGCGCGGTGCGTGAGTCAGCAGTAATATAATTATAAGCTGTGATTAATATCGTCTGTGCGTTTCAGGCGTTCTTCACAGCAGAGTACCTGGAGAAGCATCCGGATGATGGAGACAAAGTGCATAAACTCAAGGACCTCATTGCTGCGCAGGTAAACACCTCACCCCTCCCTCTCTCCCGACAATGCTGCTACATGCTTCAGTCACCTCTCGTAATTTCTAGCGCAAATTGGCTTGATTTCAACCCAAACAGAGTGTTTTTCGTGCCTTTGTGTAAATTAAATGGATTGAGACGGTCTGCGTAGTCAGTGTGTAATCTTGATTGTCTAATTTTAGATGGTTCCCATTGTTCTGTAAGCTCAGAGTGTAAGGGAGATTGGGGTATTGATTCTGTGCTCGTTTAAGCGTGAGACTGCATGATTAATACTGTAGTATTAATTCGGTGTGATGATGAGTAGGAGATGTAAACATGATAGATGCCTATATTGCATTTGTTTGTCTGCACAGATTCCTTACCTGGAAGCTGGGATTGAGGTACATGAGTCGAAGATCACAGAAAACATGATGCCACTTCATCTGAAGATGGAGACCTGCTTCGATGAGCTGAGAAATCACATTGAGCCGAAATATGGCAAGAAGGTAGCTTTAGCTAGTGATTTCAATAACATGCGGTATAACACGGGAAACTTTCTCTATGTGAGACAGGTTAGGTGTAACCCATATAACCCAGCTTTTAAAAAACAAACAGTTGAAAATATAAACACGAGAATATCAATATGAAAGTTGAATGTAGAGCTGATACAGGGCTAATGTAAGTTGGTCGATATTTTAGTCGATATTATGTTAATATTTCAGTCAGCATTAGTTCACTTAATACAGCGATAATGCAAGTTAGTTTAAAGTCAATAGAAGGTAATCCACTGTGAAAATCGTGTCCTCATTGTGTGCACACTGTGTGCGTGTTGCAGCCGCGACTGGGTAAGTTCAGGCACTACAAGACACTGCCGACGCGCATGAAAAAGGTCGCCGCCGGCTCACAGATGAGCCTGGAGAATCTGACCGAGGCCTTTGCCAATGCCTCCAACCCTGACATAGCAGAGTAAGCTACCCCCTTCTAGCTACCTTTAGCATTTGCTGTCATGAAGCCCTGATTGGGGAATCTCTTTTGGCAAAGATTGTATAATTGAGTGTTAGCATGACAGTCTACCAATTCTAGTGTACACGGCGGTAGCACTCATCATGACGCCCCTAACTCAGAGATCTATCTGTGCTCAGCGGCATCATCAATGCGCGTAGGAAAGCTGATTGGGCGTTTCTCATGTGTCTGCTTTTTAGCTCATCTGACATAGTCAGATGCAGCTTGTAGAATCGCATGAGCGAGCGTCCGTCCGGCCGTGCGTCCGTGCGTCCGTGCGTCAACAGTTGGGCACAAATCTTAACCGCTCGACGTAGTGTCACGATATTTAGGACGTGGGGGGGGGATCGTCAAAACGAGTTGGGATGGCGAAGCTGGAGGTCAAGAGGTGTAAAAGAAGGGGGAACATTCCCACCTTAACTTAAGGTATAAGGAGGAAATGCAGAATTGCGGCACAAATCTAAACGGCTCGACCTAGTCTCGTGATAGTCGGTGTATAGTATCATGGTAGGAAAGCCATCACTGTGCCGAAATTGGAGGTCACAGGTCAAAGGTCAATGGGGCACAGGGCAGATTTTAGACATTTTCTGAGGACATGGTCTGACAGAGCGATTGAAAAAAAAATTTGTTCCACCGGTGACCTACCATTTTTATGGCTTTATTGAAAGGACCATGAAATGTACTTTCCGCTGACATGCGAAGAGTAAGTGTCGGATAACCTTTTGACCCTCAAGAGGAAGGTTAAACATTGATTTGTTGACTGTTAACAAAGGACTGAACTGCTTTTGCTATTATTAGAGCCCATACCTGTGTGAATGTGAGGCTACAGTTCCACAGTTTAATTGCAAAGGCAAATGTTTGTTGAACAAGGTTTACGCTCCTTAAATCATATTATTTTCTAAAGCAGTCTGTCTATAGCACCCTGAAGGCTGAATCAGTGAATGCTCACGTGGGTAGGCAAAAACACGGGGCAGCCCATGGCTGGCACTCTTCTAATCATAATTGTTGCCTGCCAACCTGCAATGCACATGTGTTAACCCACAGCTGAGCGAAATTATCACCTGCCTGAATATACTTACTTGGATTTTAGCCTGTAGGATTTCAGCAACTCCCCAGGGAGCTAGTTAGGGTATCTCAAGAAGGGCCATGCCATCTTTGATTATTGATTACACTTGCACGTGCCATCTCGCGGCAACTATAGGCCTAGTTTAAATTAGATTTTATTCTCATGTAACTTTGTTAAAACGAATAAATAATAACTAGTACCATATAATATATATTTACTTTTCATCTTGAATCTTAAAATGACTATTGCGAGATTTTTGCTCAGAAAAACTAAATATAGCTGAATATAGTTTCACCTGACAGCGAAAATATCACTGATTACACCAACATTAAAAATACTAAGTTTTTATGCAGTTATAGCATAGAAAATTGGATATGAACACATCGTAACAGCAATGCATTTTATCGTGTCGCGACAATGCCTAATGGCAGAATTGATAAACTTGTATTTGTGTCGGTGATTAATTGAAAACAAGTGCATGATTTGAGAGAGCCATGCTTTGTCTATGGCAGATAAGCGGTGGCGCCATAAGCTAATCCACACTTCCTCCTAGTTCAAGATAACAGAAAACGAATGTTTACGAAACTAGTTCGAAACGGGCAGATTTTGGTGAATACGAACGTTCTAAGACATTTTATTGTTACTCTAGACAATTGCTGTTACTCAAGCAATAACGGTAGGTGTCAGGAAAGTGGTGAAAACACTGGAAAATTCTCGCAATAATTGCTTTAACATATATCATGTAGCTATGGTCGTGCGTATCCATTTACCAGTTATGCGAACATAAGCTGTTACCATAGAAATATTAGAGACACTATATATTATTATTTATATGGCTGTTACACTCAGGGGCATAGGAACGAAGTATTATTGAGGGGGGCAGTAAAAGGCATCATCGCTGGTTTTTTTTTTAATTTATATAATTAAGAGAGAGAGAGAGAGAGAGTAGTAAATTGAGACGGGGACAGGAAAACGGTGATACGGTGTGTATGCGAGCGGGAAACGGGGTACAATTAGGTTGTGCGTGGCACGGGAGGTAAGGGGTGGAAGTGAGAGGCAAGGGGAGTGAAGTGGGAGGCAGGGGGAGGGAGGTGAGAGGCAGGAGGGAGGGAGGTGGGACGCAGTGGGGAGGGAGGTGGAAGAGAAGGACCGCCCCGCCCTTTCTAATTAAACTTGGAGATCCATGCTCATATGTTGAAATCTTTTATGTCAACGTCAATGTCATTCATTATTTTCATTCATCATTCATTCATTAACTTGTATTTGAATTGTTATTGTTGTTCTTGTTAATAGAATTAGCCCATAGAGATTAGGTGGTTGCAAAAGTGTAGCTGATATATTTGTTCGAATTCGCTACGAAAGTCAAACAAGAATAAAGAAGACTTACGTATAAGACGTCTTGCTATGCACAAATGAATTTATCAGCAGAACACCAGACACCAGATGAGCCCTGTCGCACTGCGGCACTTGTTTACGCTCGTGATCTCGCAGTCGTTGCGACTGCAGCGGTCGTTGCCTCATCTAGGTAAGGTGTAGTTATCGCCCTCGTGGTGCAGTATTAGATGTGTCGGATCACGTTTTCTCACCGTTGTGTGGCATTGATGTGATGCTGAAGTGCCGGAAGCAATCTTTATGGTCAGCAAGCAGCACATCTTGGCAAACAAGTTTGAATACAACTCGAAAAATTCCCGAGATTTTTTTAAAGTCTTGTTTTTTTAAGTCTGCCCAGAAACGTTTTCTTTACAATAATTTTGCAGTCGGCGATCGTTTGAACTCTTTTCTCAATCTTGTGTAGACATCGCTTTGGGGCGTGCTTTACCCTTTTTCACATTTTTCTATAGAAAGGGTTTAATGTGGTGAGTTTGTTGGCCCAAATTGGTTTAAAAAGTCAGTAAATACTAAAAGCCCATGGCTGTTAAACTTGTTTCTCAAAATATTCCTTTCTTTATTTTTCAAGCCTTTCAATCTAGTCGATGTGTTTAAACCCGATTTTACCTTGACAGCTATTTTTCTTGTATAAGTCCAGGTTTTTTTTAAGGTAAATTCATTCTTGAATGGATTACCACACAGTGACAGGTCATGCCTTAATAGGTTCTTTAAGACTCAAATCTAAACGACGTTGTTATTGGCAAGTAGATTCTTCTTAAAGAACGTGCTTAATTTTCCCAAAGATCACCATTTAATAATATTGCTGTCTCATTATCTTCTTCTTCTTCTTTTTCGAGTGAGAGAGAGAGAGAGAAAAGGTGTGTGAGAGAGGGGGCAGAGATGGGGAAAGTGGTGAAAGAAGCGAGGGGAAGAGAGAGGGGGAGAAAGAAAGGTACAGATACAGGATCTGTGCATAGCCAAACTGCATATCGTATCCTTGTGTATATTTGCGTGTATGTAATACGACATTCTAAATGATGCGTTCCAGATATCTATCCGATGTTCTAAATGTCCTTGATGTTAAGAAATTTCTCTCATTGAAATGTCACTTTTTTCTATATATCAACTATCTATTTTTCAGCTGCTATCAACTACTAGCATGAACTATTAGTGTTAACTATACTCATATAGACGGCTGTGGAATGCAGTGACTAGTAGTATTAACTGCCACCATTATATCTACTAGCATTTAACTACAGTTTAACTACTAGCATGAATATCAGCAAATACTTCTTATTTTAACGACTGGCATGAACTACTAGCATGCGTACAAGAGTGCAGATTTCGTTCAGAATGAGCGATAATCGGCAACCCGATGAAATGCGTGCGCTCTAGCGGCATATTCATGCGCTTCACTAATATTTGCTCTTTTGTTTCTTTCCTATTTGTAGTCTGATAACTAGTGGCAAGCGATCGGTAAGGTACATCTGATATTGCTTCATACACGGAATGTGTTGTCTTGAGTGCGGATTAGTGTTCATACTGAGTTCCGTTTCCCGATCCGAGCATTGGCGCGTAAGACGCGGCTATGTAACGGGCGCGACAATTGAGCCCACGGGGTGTAATAAGCTGTCCAGAGATCAGAAGGGGATGGGGGTACCGCGTGTTCAAGCCTTTCTCTACACTCGAAGCGGTATAATCAGAAATGGTAATGCCGGCAGTGACAGAATTTTGTCCTGACCGTCCATGCTTTGTGAAATACTGGTAGAGATGGCCGTTGATGGACCATTGTCACATTTAACGTGGAAGAGGTGATAAAAACTGCGTGGTGCACCAACATTCTCTTCAGGGGAAAATAAAGCAGGGTTCCATTCCAGGGGGGAGTTTACCTGCAATAGGAGTCTATATAAGGGGATCCATACTGGCCGAGCAGCCCATTCAGGAGTAGCTAACCGGCAGTGTACCAGTCCTTCATTCCAATTACGTGCCGAAGGTACGTTTAGTCCACCTAATGCTTACTCTGATGACGTTAGCAGAGTGCAGATAATCGCTGGTCATCTTCGCGTCAGCGCTGTGCTATTTGACTTGAACGCGTGTCGCTGGCCTCGTTACGTAGTCTGGTTAACGCGCTGACGCTCGGGAGGGAGAGAGAGGGAAGGCTGTCTCATGCGAGTCTGTGCAAGCACACGCAGCTAGCTGCCATGTATGCCATGGCTGGCACTTGGTGGGTGGCGTGTTTGGCAGTGGTGAACGCGGGCGGAAACGCTGCCGGCTGATGCTGTTAGTACTACTGCTGCTGCTACTGCTGCTCCTGCTGCTCCTGCTGCTCCTGCTACTGCTGCTCTTGCTGCTGTTACTGCTACTGCTGTTCCTGCTGCTCCTGCTGCTCCTGCTGCTGTTCCTGCTGCTCCCGCTACTTGCTGCTACTTCTGCTGTTCCGCGACAATAGCAGCGGTGGCGGCAGCACCAGCAGCAGCAGCAGTAACAGGAGCAGCAGCAAAAGTAACAGCAGCAGGAGTAGTAGTAGTAGTAGCAGCAGCAGCAGCAGCAGCAGCAGCAGCAGCAACAGGAGCAACCACAGAAGTAGCAGTAGTAGCAGCAGCAGCATGCTGCTACTACTGCTGCTGCTGTTGTTCTTGTTGCTGCTGCTACTACTGCTGCTGCTGTTGTTCTTGTCGCTGCTGCTACTACTGCTGCTGCTGTTGTTCTTGTTGCTGCTGCTACTACTGCTGCTGCTGTTGTTCTTGTCACTGCTGCTACTACTGCTGCTGCTGTTGTTCTTGTTGCTGATGCTGCTACTGCTGCTGCTGTTGCTCTCGGGGCTGATGGGGGGTACTCTCTTTTAAATAATGAAATCATATGAATTTTATACTTTTTTTTATTTACTTACCTACACTCCCCCCATAGTGAGTAAAGAACATGTAAATTTGCTACTGTTAGTGTTACTGATGCTGTTGTCGTGGTGAGTGGTTGGTGTTTTCTTTGGGGGGAAAGTAAGTGTATCTACAGTGGGCAAGGTCTGGGCCAGTATGCTGCTGCTCCTGCCACCGTTGTGGGTGGTACTCTCTTTTACGTAATGTAAAATGTTAACCTAATTGCATTAACTTCCCTACCCCCCCCCTTATAGTGGGTTAAGGAGATGTAAATCTGCTAATGTTACTGCTGCTGGTGTCGTGGTGGGTGGTTGGTATTTTTGGTGGTAGGTGTACCTACAATGGGCAATGTCATGGTGCTGATGTTGCTGCTGCTAGGCGCTGATGCTGCTGCTGATTACTGCTGCTGTTGCTGGTTACTGCTGCTGCTGATACTACTGTTGATACTACTGCTGCTGTTACTGCTGCTGTTACTGCTGCTGCTACTACTGCTGCTGTTGCTGCTGCTGCTGCTGCTGCTGCTGCTGCTGCTTCTGCTGCTTCTGCTACTACTGCTGCTGGTGGTAGTGCTGCTGCTGCCAGTGTTTGTGCCTGATTCTTAGTTCAGTAGGTAGGCAGGCCTGTGTGAGTTTATGTGCGTGTGCGTGTGCGTGTGTGTGTGTGTTATAAACTCTGCAATAGCTTATTAATGTTCCACTCGCACCTAATGCCCTTGATAAGTTATCTTTGGGTTAGCCAAGGTAAGATGTACTCTATGCAAATGATTGTGTGCTACCTACGTGTTTTACCTAGCTGTGTGTCATTTACATACAGCGTGCACATAAAGTTTCAGCTAAGCAGACATTCATGTATTAACCTGAATTGATATATACCAATAACCTGGTATTAACATTTCTCAGCTAATTGTGACCTCGTATCATAATAATATTTGAATAAACTAGTACTCAGTAGGATTGCATACGGCCGTGGCAGTGTAACCCTAGTTTTTACTAAACTGATATTTTTGCAAGTTGAGCCGCTTTGCTTGGTGTATGTTGTCTAAGACGTTGTCTGAATTCTTATATTGCTTATGCAGATTTTGCATGACTAACGTATGTGTGTGTATGCATATGAGGTGTGCATGCAGGTGTGCGTGTCTGTTTTTCTGTGTTTTGTCTGTGTGTTTTATGAAAACTCGACACTTTACTAATAATGAAACCTATTCATAGTCCATCTAAATCTATACTTGCAGTAGTGTACATTTACTGCCAGCGCATTTGGATGAGTAGCTCTTTTCAATTGCCATTAATTTTCATCATCTTTTGTATAATATTCTTAATGGTTTCCACAGAAGTGGGGGCCCCACAATGAGGGGCCATTGTAGAAGGAAGAGATCAGATGAATTTGGTTGAGGCATTGTCCGTAACCTACAAAACCTAAATTACATTAACCTAAAGTACATCCATGTACTCTACAAGCAGGATCCATACCCTACCAGCTGTATCTGAACATGCATGCAAAGAAATGAGGAGAAATTATCATAAGTAACCATTGTAGCACAGACTAGTGCAAAGGATTTGTTAATGCGATGAGACAAACTATCCATCATTCTGCACATCTGGTTGTTATCGCGTTCACAGTGACGAAACTTTGTTGCTTCCAGGGTGTCGTTAACGGCAGGCAAGTCTCCCGGAACGATCCTGGGGAATACGTTTGTGAAGGGGGCTCCGACGAAGACTCCCGGAAAGTCGCCGAACAAGAAGGCGGGAACGGTGTCGACTCCGAGCAAGAAGACGCGCGAGTCTCTGGCCTCCATCGTCACACAGCGCAGGAGCTCACAGGTAACAGTCCGATTCAGACATGATAGTGTCACCTGTTACCGGCATTGTCACCAGCAGTGTTGACCGCCAGTGTCACTGGCATTGTCACCGGCAGTGTTGACCGCCAGTGTCACTGGCATTGTCACCGGCAGTGTTAACCGGCAGTGTCACCAGCAGTGTCACCGGCAGTGTTAACCGGCAGTGTCACCAGCAGTGTCACCGGCAGTGTTAACCGGCAGTGTCACCAGCAGTGTCACCAGCAGTGTCACCGGCAGTGTCACCAGCAGTGTTAACCGGCAGTGTCACCAGCAGTGTCAACCGGCATTGTCACAGGCAGTGTCACTGGCAATCTCACAGGCAGTGTCACTTGCAATGTCACAGGCAGTGTCACTAGCAATGTCACCAGCAATGTCACCACCGGCAGGTGGTCTGTTTTGGTGTTACGGGTGGAGCTGTTGCTCACATTCCTGGCCTGGCTCGCTTGAGTCATCTCTTTCTTGCCAGTCAGACATTTCAGATGATGATCATCCTGGGTTCCAGACGCCCACCCACAGATTCCCACCCCGGAGACCTTTGTCGTAGAAAATGTGCCCACTTTGTGAGACCGTTGGTCTGCGTGGCCTTTCTCTGACCCGCCACCACATTACATGCTACGACCTTTAATGGGGACTTAATTCGCAGCTGTCACTTACTGGGATGTGCAGTCAACCTCTCTCTGAAAGCCATTTGTAAATATGGATTTTTTAACACACCCGCGGCTTTCTAGCCGACCACCGCTGCGCCTAATGTGCTAAACCAGTTTTTTTCGTCTTTTGTCGCGCGAAAGAATTCCTGTTAAAAAAAACTATTGGCTGACTGACCTTGAACTGTGTCTCACACGCTCTTTTGCGCAGCGCCGACGCTGCACATTCTCTGCGTCGAGCGGAATTTTTTCGTCTTTTGCTCGTCTCAGGATCCCGGCGAGAGATCACCGAGCAGGGTCGGCCGATCGCACCGCGGCACCACCTCGTAAAAAAACGCGACATGCCTTCGGTTACCATGGTCTCTTTGTCGCCGACGAACTTGGAGAGATAACTTTTGTAAGGCGGAGAAAAAAGAATCGGGTAATACGAGACGTTAGCCGACATCTCATCAACCACGGCACCCTTCATTACGACATGGCCGCCAGCGCCGGCTGAGTGTCACCGTTGCTGCGGAGGGTCACGCTCGCTTTTCTGTAATGAGATACAATGGAGGCTATATTTGGAGTCGGAGTGCGGTGAGATAAGTGGCCGTTGTCGATGACAGGGCAAACATCCGCCGAGGTCTCGACGAGAGCGGCATTGTCTGTGCTGACACCTGGTAGCGGTAACGCGGGCATGAGTGTCATGTTGTTTACGCGCTGCCCAAGCAGTCTTCACTTTGAAGAGCTATATGATAGAAGTCGCATAGAAAGGGACTCTATCACGTTGCACGCCGTCTGATCGTGCGCTGATGTAATTCACTTTCACGGCAGGGAAGACTGGAAGTGGGATGAGCTCCTGGTTTGGAACCGGTGCGGGCACGATGCCAGGACGCTCCGTGGCATGACAGTCGTTTGGGAGTGAGCGGGATAGAAATGGGAACAGAGCCGCAGGGTAGAATGGTCGGCTGCCATCAGCTAGGCCGGCGAAGTGTCGTAAACAGTTTCGGTAATTCGTGGCCTGGAACTGCGCTGCCGATGAAGAACCTGGCAATAAGGATGAACGTGAAGGTGCAGATATGAGGGATTTTAACTATATGCTTGCAAATAGGGTTAAAATAAACAGTGAGATAAAAAATGACACGAAAAAAATATTAATCCATGTTCATAACTGACCTGTGCCGGTGTCTAATGTCTACCACTGATCTGTGTATAGTCTTCTGCCACTGATCTGGACTCTGACTCATGTATATTGTCTGACAAAGATATGCGTCTAGTGTCTGCCACTGATCTGTACTCGTGTATGTTGTCTGTCAATGATATGTGTCTAGTGTCTGCCACTGATCTGTACTCGGGTATATTGTCTGTCAATGATATACATGTGTCTAGTCTCTGCCACTGATCTGTACTCACGTATATTGTCTGTCAATGATATGTGTCTAGTCTCTGCCACTGATCTGTACTCATGTATGTTGTCTGTCAGTGATGTGTGTTTTGTGTCTACCATTGATCTGTGTCTGTGTTTAGTGTCTACTGCTGATCTGTGCCATTGTCTAGTATCTTCTACTGATCTGTGCCATTGTTTAGTGTCTACTGCTGATCTATGTCAATGTCTAGTATCTTCTACTGATCTGTGCCATTGTTTAGTGTCTACTGCTGATCTATGTCAATGTCTAGTATCTTCTACTGATCTGTGCCATTGTTTAGTGTCTACTGCTGATCTATGTCATTGTCTAGTATCTTCTACTGATCTGTGCCATTGTTAAGTGTCTACTGCTGATCTATGTCAATGTCTAGTATCTTCTACTGATCTGTGCCATTGTTTAGTGTTTACTGCTGATCTGTGC
>NW_014577066.1:764067-779433 GCF_000485595.1 Priapulus caudatus | reverse complement strand
GTGAGTGATGGCAAGTCACTTGTAGTGTGGCGTTCGGATGAGTGATGAAGTCACTGGGGTGTGGCGGTCCTTCAAGGAGCGGTGAGTGATGAGGTGACTGGGTGTGGCTTGGGAGTGAGGTGATGAGGTGACTTGGAGTGTGCTCGGAAGTGAGTGTTGAAGTCAGCTGAGTGGTGCGCTTCGGAGTTAAGGTGATGAAGTTCACTGATGGTGGCTTCTGGAGTGAGTGATGAGTCACTCGAGTGTGGCTTCAGAGGTGAGTTGATGAAGCACTGACGGGTGTGGGCTTCAGAGGGTGAGTGGATGGAGGTCACTGGAGTGGTGGCGTTCAGAGGTGAGTGCATGAAGTCACTGAGGCTGTGGCTTCAGTGGTGTTGATGAGGTGACTGAGTGTGGCTTCGGAGTGAGTGATGAAGTCACTGAGTGTGGCTTCGGAGTGAGTGATGAGGTCACTGAGTGTGGCTTTGCTTGTCCATTGCAGCTGAAGCCACGTCGACCGATGCGACCTGACCCTGAGAAGAGAAACAGCGCCCACCTGACAACCCACCTGAAGCAGCTGCACCGCATGTCACAGGCCTCCACATCGTCCACCGGTCCGTTCCCATTATTATTATTATTATTAAATTTTTATCACAATCATGTAATTCAAATACAAATACATGTATGTACTGAAGACAGACGTTTTCATGGAGAAAAAATCTGATAGATGCAATGTGTTGAGCAGTTAAAACTACTTCACTACAGACTGTCACGAGTGTAAAACAAAAACGAAACAGATAATTGCAAATGTGGCAGTTACAGTTGTTGTTGTTTTTCTTTTATTAGCATTCTTGTTCTTGATTTTTTCATAGTTTTTTAAATTATTTCTTCACCGTTGCTGTCGCTGCTGCAATTAACTTCTCATGATAATTGTCTCACTGTTTCTCATACCATATGTCTAACTGCAACAACTCGTCTTTGTATTTTCAGCACACGAATTAGGCTTAATTCGAAGCGCACAAATACGTGCACCTGTTTAAATGTCAAGGTCTGCAGAACAACTGAGCGGTTGATCGTGTTTTACAGTTCATCTTTACCTTCACGTGATGACTCACTTCCGCAGGTTCGTTGGACCGCTCCACCCCTTCCTCGGGTGACTTCTCAGACGAGCCGCCCCCTCTCCCCCAGAAGCTTGCACAGGCCGACTACACGAACATAGTGGATACAGGTCAGCTGCTCGGACCAAAGAACACCCGGTCCATGCTGCACACACGCGTCAAGGACAAGGTAGCTGGTGATGAGTTGTAGATGCGAGATTTCACTGAGAATCTCGTGACAATGCAACACTCACTCGTTGGCGGTAGAGCCAGTGTTGTTCTATTCCAGTGTGCTCGCCTTTCAGTTATATTCAGTTATATCGCCTATCAGCGCTCCTCAAATTGCATAATCGCTTGTTACCGATGCGGCTCCATTTCATTGTTGTTGTTTTTTTCCAGCATTGTTTAATTCTTGTCTTTTCCCCCATCAATTCTTGTTCATTTCATCGTTCTTCTTTCTTAGTGTCAACCCAATTAACATCTGCTTTTCATTATATAATTAGTTGAGTTGTTGTATCATCCACTATTGCTCTCCTGTAGTGTTCCTCACTTCCAGATCTTGAAATTGCATCTGATGTTAATGTGTTAAGCTGTTCACTTTTCCTGTGATATCACCACACATTTACCAAGAGTCGCCTGTGTTTTTGGCAGCCGCCGCCCCCTCTACCTGAGGATGAAGACATTCCACCAACCCCGCCAAAGAAACCCATGCGACCGGCCACAAAGGATGAACCAGCTAATGGTTCGCCCGACGATGGGACGGCCGTCTAGGAAGGAGGGAGGCAGAAAACCCGCATCCATACTCCGCCGTTGACCCCGCGTTGAGGAAGTGGCACAGTGACCTCGGAAACCTTGCCGACCTTTGCATCCCTTGCAAGCTTGGTGATCCTGACAACCTTGGTGACTTTTGCAGGCTGGTGACATTAACGACCTTGGCGATCTTTGCAAGCTTGGTGACCCTGATGACCTTGCTGACCTTTACACACTTGGTGACCTTTAGGACCATCGTGACTTTTGTGTCTTTTCTAAGCTTGTTTACCTTGACGGTGCTTCCAGCTCTGCAGGAAGAGCAGGAGGGGGACTCTCTGAGATGCATTCTCTGTTGGGGTTGAGGTGCCTCTTCGCAGCCAACAATAGGCAGCAATTTACTACACAACGATCTCTAATTAACCGATTACACTGTAGTTGTGCTTTACACTTCCATGCGGTGAAGGTGTGTGACGGTCGGCTTTACACTCTTGAGCTTCCATTTCTCGATTTTTCGAGACGTAATTTGCTAGCGAAAAACGAGTTCGCGATGTTGCTTTGGAATAAAAGTGGCTATATTTTTTTACAACGTGTTCACGATTTTAGTGAGGTAGCAAGTTCTGATTGACAAGCTTCAACATTAGTGCCGTAGATTCTTAGGTAAAATTCGTTTATCATCATACTTTGAAGTGTAAGACATCAAATGTAAGGAGCTAAATGTTGGCGACATGGTATCAATTTTCATGTGCATGCTCGCGTGCGTGTGTGCGTGCTTGCGTACGTGCGTACGTGCATCTATATCGTCGTGCTATATGGCTAGGAGTAGAGCTGTGAATTGGGACCGACAGCCCTAATGAGCCCTATAATTCTATTATATACATAGTCCTAGGGAGGTGTGCTTCTTTGTTTCATGCGTGGTACCGTTGCACTATAACCAGCGTGTGCGTGAGTGTCGAACGGCTTGTGTTATGGAAGCATTTCGAGAACGTGGCATATTTACAGTAGTTGCACGATGTATAGAGATTTCGAATTAATGCTTATAGATTTGTTTTTGTCTTTGTTATGATGTCCATTGTCGTTGCAACGATCATGTTCACGAATTTATTTAGAATTTAGCAATGTTCTGTTTGTAATGCTTTTGTAATGCTTTGCCTAATCAGTATTTTAATCAAACGGGGAAGGGGGGTGTACAAAATTGCATCGGCAAGTTTATATTTACGTGATTTAATTATGACACAGTTCCATTGATCATAATTATATGTAACTTTTGATATGCTAGTCTTGGTCTGTGTTGTATTCATGCGAAATTTGTGTTTTTTAATATGATTAATCATGTTGAGTACTTGCAACTGCTCGTGATGGCCTGGGTTGGTGACTGGCGAGGAAGCTGTGGTGATGCACCCCAGCTAACTCGGCTGAGAAGACTAGCCATAATTCCGTTGCCGTGGCAACGACCGCCTCCCCGAGCCGTTTGTGTAGGAGACCTGCCTCTTATGGAAAAACGCCGTGCCAAAGTTTTTTTACGTCATTTGTTATCGTCGCCTTAAGCTAATCTGAGGTAATAAACTGTATGCAAAATGCCCATCGACCTCGCTAAATATGGTGTGTATTTGTAGGAACGTGTATGTGTGTGTGTGTCTTAGGCCGTGCTAGTATGCGTCGCAAGCGTAACTTTGTGCTAGGGTAGGCTGTAGTACTCCTGTGTTAGCTATATATATATATATATATATATGTGTGTGTATATATATATATATATATATATATATATATATATATATATTATATATATATATATCATCAGTAATATTTATGTACGTTCGTGCGTACGTCATTGCGCCTGTGTAGGCGTTTCTAAGGCAACTCCAGTATCTAGCTCCCCCTTGCTAGCCATCCCCACGCATCGCATTTTTCGTAGGAGATTAGTCTTGTTATTGATTAGAAATAACAAATCGAGCATAATAAATTAGCATAATTTGTTCGGGTACATTTGAGACGAATAAAAATCGTCGTTGGGGGCGGGAAAGGGAGTGGCGAGACTGGGTGCACCGCATCGGCACTTTCATGTGGACGCGTGTTTTTCTGTGCTTCCCTCTTAGCGGGTACTGGGCCAGTCGGTCGTACGAGATACTGAATTCGCTCACACGTTGTTTGCGTGCAGCGTCGAGACTTATTTGTGCTGAGATGTAGGGCAGGCCGGTATTATTGGCGCACGGAAAAGATGTCAGATGTCAACAATAATAGGGTGACGTCACCGCGATCGTTCACGGCACTTGTGTCCGTTTCCATGGTTATCAGAGCTCGAAAGATAGTTGAATGGCGGATTCAACTGCGTACGTACCCACAGCCGAGATCTTCGCCAACGCACGCATGCCCACGCACGCACGCACGCACGACCACGCTCGCACGCACGCTCGTTCACGCACGAACCTACGCGACTCTTGCGTGGGCTTTATGATCATAGACAGGTAACGTCACGAAAGATAATAGACCTTGTCCCCGACCCCGCAAAGCAAGCAATTGTGTGGGGGGGGCACTTATGGTGCGGGTTCCTGCAGCCAGTGCGCGAGGGGGAAAAAACCTTCCCCACCCAGACACCGTTCCCATCTCCGCCAGTCGTAGTCGTAGATAAATGCACGCAGACGCTGCGTCTGGGAGCGAGGGATCAAACCAGTTAAATCGCGTGCACGATTAATCGCAGGTACAATAATGTGTTCAGCTCGGGTGTTCGTGGTGGGCTGGGGGGGGGAGCAATTATACGGATCGCGTGTTACGTATGTTCACCTCTCTGTCTGACATGATTACGACATCGTGGGGTTTATCGGGAGTCGGGATAACCGGGGCTCTCTTTCCTCGAACGTTTGCCAGTTTTTGCGCCACTGGAGCTCGATTCTTTTTAACTTTTTTTATTATGTTATCGCAGTGTTCTGATTGACGATAATCATCAGTAGTCGAGTGATTGATTGGTTATCGATATATTCAATAGTAAACCCACTACACCATATAATCTTATCGTCGCGATTTGATTGATTGCGATGATTGATTAATTTATACGTGTTTATCGCCCATGTATTGTTTAATATGCATAATTCTATGCCATGTGATTTTTATGCGTAATTGTGAAATTCGTTTTAAATGGCTGTTAGGCTATGATCACATAATATCGACTGCGTATATCAGTCTAAGGCTGCCAGACTAATCAGGCGAATGTCAAATTCAACAACTAACTATGTACATGTATAAAGGCTCTGTGTATATATAGAGAGATATAAGAAAAGTCAATAAAGGTTTATTTAATATCAAAATATTTTCAATTGGATTGTTTATTTCAAAAATAAAATCATGTACATCGCGAAGTAAGCTTACTCTTTAGGTTTCACTACCTTTGTCTTTCTGCCCTTTCACTGCCCCCCCCCGCCCCCCCAGACACACACACACACACAACACACACACACACACGACAAACACACCACCGCGCACACAATCCACAGCAGGAACACCACACACCACGCACGACGCGCGCCGACACAACAGCCACACCACGTTTGATTCATAGCCTCTCTCACTCGGTCACTACCCCACTCTCCAGCCTCTCTCACTCGGGCACTACCCCACTCTCCAGCCTCTCTCACCACCCCCCGCTCTATCTTTTTTGTCCGCGCACGCATAGGCCTACATGTACGGCGCAGGAAAATTCTACAGATAAATGCGGCGATTATGACAATAGTACGAGTGTCATTATCATTGTACACGTTAACGGGGTTTCTCATTCCATCAGTGGATAGCATCAAGGGTCCATAATAGAAAATTGTCTCTTGGTCTTTTGGACGTTGGACTTTCTATTATGGACTATAGATAGCATATAGCCGTCACCGCCCACCTCATCGTAAACTAACAAACAAGTTACCCCCCCCCCCCCCCCGGTTTGACTGCGCGAAGTTCACGGCGTCGTTCTTGCACCGAGCACGCAGCCTCTCACTGGCAGGTGCAAGGATGAGATTAATGGGCCGCGAGATTGGCTGGCTTCACGCGGTCGAAGCATGAGGGACAGGTATATATTTCGACCGTGAAAAATTATCCGGCAAAAATTATCTGAAAAAAAAATCTCTAGTTGGACGCGAGCGGGATCACTTGACATGGGCGTCTGCTCGCGTCCAACTGGGGATTTTCCGAGAAGCCGGGCACGGCGCACGGGTGACGTCACTCGTGTGACTTTGAGATCGTAAGACATGACCTTGAGACCGTGAAGGCCCCCGCACACGGTGCGAATTCGGTGCGCGCCATTGGCGTACGTAAACCAGCCCGCACACGGTGCGAATTTGACGCAGCGCCTTTGGCGCGCGCCGAATTCGCACCGTGTGCAGAGGCCTTTAAGACATGACGATGGGACTGTGAGACGTGACATTGAAACTTTAAAGGCATGAACTTGAGATACGGGTGAGTCGGCACGTCTGCACGACTAACACTCTAGAAAAGTTTCTAATAAATTAAAGCCGCACAATGCGCATCCAAACGCTAATTTCTCCAGTACTAGACTAGCAAATACTTCGTGTCATGCATAATTACACTACGTTATGACAAAATAAACTCTAGTTCCTCCCATTTCACTGCGCGTTGTCTTATAAAAGGTATTTGAAAAGACCTCCAATGTTGTTCAAATTTTCCGATGTTGTTGACAGTTTCCCCAAGCAACCGTGCAGCGGTGCTGCGGTACAGCGGTACGGGTGTAGCAAAGATAAAACATGTGACGTCACCTAACCATTTCGAGGCTAAATTGTGTGGCAAACAAGTCGGCGTTGGCGCCAGAATGCCAGTTTTCTCACCTCTTTCTTGTGGGTTTTAAGCAAACGCGCAGTGAAATGGGAGCAACTAGAGTTTATTTTGTCATAAGGTAGTGTGATTATGCATGCCACGAAGTATTTGCTAGTCTAGTACTGGAGAGATTAGCGTTTGGATGCGCATTGTGCGTCTTTAAGATGTCTCGGGTCACACGAAGGCCACAGCCGAGCGATGAGCTGTCAGATTTAGAGAAGGTTTTTGCCCGGGCCTTCCGGGGCATGTAAAGGACACCCGTGCAGCGGTGATCTTTGTGCTTCCGTGCGTGTGTTATGTTGTGTGATGCACGCTTAACATAAATCTAGGTCCACACCGTGTACGGTAGTACTAGGTCACTGCAGTGAAAGTATTGCAAACAAAGAACCGATGCACTGACAGGTACCCTGTACATACACGAAGTAGCAATGTTGCCTCGTCTTGATGTATCACTCATTAACCCCCCCCCTCCTTCTTCCCATTTACACTAACAAGCATACGCGTACGGAAGCACGCATACGCACGCATTGCATGTTTGCATGCATTACAGACGGTTCTCTCCTCGCTCTCATTCTCTCTCTATACCCGCTCCATCCCCATCTCCGCTATTTGCCATCGCTCGATTTTGCATATATATATATATATATATATATATATATATATATATATATGCATATGCATACGTAGTAGTATATAGCGCATAGTATATTACGCTACGCGCGTGTGTTGAAATTTCAGCAAGAGATGGTGACGTTGTTGTTGACGTCGCTGCGACTCATGAACGTCGCCGGCATGTCGTCGCGCGCCGCCGGCACGGGCAGCAGCCGCAGCGCTCCGTCGGCGTTCAGCAGACGGTAGGAGCACGACCGCGCCAGCTGCACGCAGAACACCTTCATGACTAGCTTGGCAAACTCGCGGCCGATGCAGGCGCGCGCTCCGGCGCCGAACGGAATGTAGCTGTAGTCGGTCGTCTTCGACGTCGCCGCGCCGCCGCCGTTCGTCCAGCGGTCCGGACAGAAGACGTCGGGCCGCGGCGACGTGTCCTGCACCTCGTGAGTGTCGCGAATGCTATAGATGACGGTCCAGTCTTTCGGAATCTGGAAGCCCTGGGAAGATGAAGAGATAAAACAGGTGAGCGTGACGTTCAGACTAAGAGGAAATTGGCAGTATAATATTAGATGCATGGACAATTGAACGCCGCAGCACAACCTCCACATACATGCGCTGATGCGATCGTGTAATGATTGGCAATGTGGCGATTTATTAAAATTATTCATATTAAAAATGTACGCGATTTGCTCGCCTGCAATTTGAAAATGCTCCTTGCTAACACTGATCAGCCCTCGGCTACGGGAGATGGACGCGAGCAGCTCGTCCCCAAGTCTCCTCCAAATTACATCAGTTACGGAACGAAGACTATAGCTGCTAATAATTCTTAGCCGCTTCTCGCGTTGACGACGTATCGCTTTTTGTCTAATCGCCATTTTGTAGTTAGCCATTGTCGTTAATCGCGTAGACGTGGAGTCTCGTGTGAAATAACCCGTAGCGCAAAGAACGCTGCAAATAATAGACGCGAACTAAATTTTAGAATGTTTAGACCACACGCGCGCATAATATTATATGCACACACTGAGCGTGTCAGCTCAAGTAATGGAATAATACTCTGCGGTGAATATCGCGCACAGCGGCGCTGTATACTTTGCCGGCATCGCGGTAAGAAAGGCTTCGCGAAAACCCGTGAAAAGCGTGAAAGCCCGCGAATCATGCGCTCGTTAGGCACGCGTGCGTGCATGCACGCCGGCCACGCGTGGTCTATATCGTTCGCTGCTAATTTAACGCGCGGTGCGTGACAGTCGATACGCGCCGCTAGAACGCATGTCTCCGCGCATGCGCCGTCATTGCTCGAACCTGCAGAACTTGTTCGCTTTAATGACTTTGATTACTTTTCGGTCGTCGCTAGCCGGCAAATTTTATCTGCGACGAATCTGCCCGCGCGCGCTCATGATCTCTCAGGCTCATATAGTCGCGATCATTCACACGATATTATCTGTTAACGCCGTTTGACACCAACCCATGAAATCACTGCACCCACCAACGTGAGGTTACCCTCGTAATATAACTTATCTATCTTTCTATCTATCTATCTATCTATCTATCTATCTATCATCTATATATCTATCTATCTATCTATCTATCTATCTATCTATCTATCTATCTATCTATCTATCTATCTATCTATCTATCTATCTATCTATCTATCTATCTATCTATCTATATATACTTAAATGTGCGACATGGTATCAATTGTCATGTGCATGCTCGCGTGCGTGTGTGCGTGCTTGCGTACGTGCGTACTTGCATGCTATATCGTCGTGGCTATATCAAGAGTAAGGAGGGGAGAGGGGGGGAGCTGTGAATTGGGACCGACAAGGCCTAATAGGGCCGCTATAATTCTATTGAATACATTAGTCCCTAGGAGGGCTTCTTGGTTGTCATGCCGTGGTACCGGTTGCAACTATAACCAGCGTGTGCGTGAGTGTCGAACGGCTTGTGTATGGAAGCATCGCGAGAACGTGGGATAATTTACAATAAGTTGCACGATGTATAGGAGATTTCGAAATTAATGCTTATAGAATTTGTTTTGCTCTTTGTTATGATGTCCATGTCGTGCAACGAATCATGTTCACGAATTTAATTTTAGAATTTACGCAATGTTCTGTTGAACTGCTTTGTAAGCTTTGCCTAATCAAGTATTGTGAATCAAAAGCGGGAAGGGGGTGTACAAAATGGCATCGGCAAGTTTATATTTACGTGATTTAATATGACACAGTTCCACATGATCAGAATTAATGTCACTGGTGATATGCTAGTCTGTCGTGTTGTATCATGGCGAAGTTGTGTTTTAATATGATAATCATGTTGAGTACTTGCAACTGCTCGTGATGGCCTGGGGGTTGGTGACTGCGAGGAAGCTGTGGTGATGCCACCTCCAGCTAACTCGGCTGAGGAGACTAGCCATAATTCCGTGTGCGCGTGCAACGGCCGCCGCCCCGAGCCGTTTGTGTAAGGAGGACCCTTGCCGTCTTAGGAAAAACGCCGTGGCCAAAGTGTTTTTTACGTCATTTGTTATCGGTTCGGCCTTTAAGCTAATCGAGGTAGAATAAACTGTATGCAAAAATGCCGCACGACCTACCGCTAAAATGGTGGTATTGTAGGCAACGAGTGTAGGTGTGTGTGTGTCTTAGCCGTGCTGAGCGTAGCGTCGCAAGCGTAACTTGGTGCAGGGTAGGCTGTAATACTCGCGGTGTAGCGAGATAGAAATATAATATATATAGTGTGTGTGGATATATGAATATATATGTAATATATATAAGATATAGAGTATAGATATATCATCCAGTAATAGTTTATGTACGTTTCGTGCGTAGCGTCATTGCGCGCTGTTAGGCGTTCTAAGGCAAGATCCAGTATCTAGCTGCCCCCTTGCTAGCCATCCCCACGCATCGCATTTTCTAAGAGATTAAGTCTGTTTATGATTAGAAAAATACAAATCGAGCATAATAAATTAGCATAAGGTGTTCGGTACATTTGAGACGAAATAAAAATCGTCGTTGGGGCGGGAAAGGAGTGGCGAGCTGGTGCAGCGCACGGCGACTTCATGTGGACCGTGTTTTTCTGTGCTTCCCTCTTAGCGGGTACTGGGCCAGTCGTCGTACGGAGATACTGGAATTCGCTCAACCGACGTTTGTTCGTGCAGCGTCGAAGGACTTATTGTGCTGAGATGTAGGGGCAGGCCGGTATTATTGGCGCACGGAAAGATGTCCGATGGTCAACAATATAGGGTGACGTCACCGCGATCGTCACGCACTGTGTCCGGTTCCATGGTATCAGAGGCTCGAAAAGATAGTTGAGATGCGGATTCAACTGCGAACGTACTCCACAGCCGAGATCTTTCGCTCAGAGCGCACGCAATGCCCCACGCACAGCCACCACGCACGAGCGCACGCTGCGGCGACGCACGCTCGTTCACGCATGAAAAAACCTACGCGACTGCTTGCGTGGGCTTATGATCATAGACAGGGTAACGTCACGAAAATAAATAGACCGTGTCCCCGACCGCGCAAAGCAATGCAATTGTGGGGGGCACTAGGTGGCGGGTGCCTGGCAGCCAGTGGCGCGATGGGAAAAAACCTTCCCACCCAGACCCCGTTCCCATCTCCCGCCAGTCGTAGTCGTAGGTAAATGCACGCAGACGGCTGCGTCTGGAGGAAGAGGGATGCAAGACCAGTTAAATTCGCGTGGACGATTAATCGCAGTAGCAATGAATGTGTTCAGCTCGGGTGTTCGTGTGGGCTGGGGGGGGGGAGCAAATTATACGGATCGCGTGTGACGTATGTTCACCTCTCGTGTTCTGACATCATTAAACGACATCGGGTTTATCGGGAGCGGGATAACCGGGGCCTCTTTCCTCGACGTTTTGCCAGTTTTTGCGCCACTGGAGCTCGGAATTTTTTTAAGCTTTTTTATTATTTATCGGCAGTGTTCTGATTGACGAATAATCATACAGAGTCGAGGTGATGGAGGTTATCGATATATTCAAGTAGTAAGACCCACTACAGCGCCTCCAATCTATGCGTCCGATGTGATTTGATTGGGCGAAGGATTGATTAATATACGTATGATCCCCATGTAATTGGTTAATATGCATAATCTATGGCCCTATGTGATTTTATGCGTAATTGTGAAATTCCGTTTTAAATGGCTGGTTAGGTCTATGATCACATAATATCGACTGGCGATATCAGTCTAAGGCTGCCCAGACTAATCAGCGAATGTCAAATTTCAAACAACTAACTAGTACATTATAAAGGCTGCTGGGAGTATATAAAGAGAGAATATAAGAAAAGTCAATAAGTTTATTTAATATCAAAATATTTTAATTGGATTGTTTATTTCAAAAAATAGAAACATGTACAGTCGCGAAGTAAGCTTACCTTTAGGTTTCACTACTTTTGTCTTTCTGCCGGTTTCAACTGCCCCCGCCCCCCAGACACACACACACACACACCACACAACACACCACACACACACACACACCACGCACACGCGCGCCGTACACACACACACACGTATTCCATAGCCCTGCTCACTCGTCAGTACCCCACTCCTCCAGCCTTGCCACTCGGCACTAACCTCCACTCTCCAGCCTCTCTCAACCACCCCCCCTCTATCTTTTTTGTCCGGCCGCACGCATAGGCCCCTAACATGTGTAGGCGGCGCAGGAAAATTCTACAGATAAATGCGGCGGATTATGACAATAGTACGAGTGTCATATCATTGTACACGTAAACGGGTTGTCTCATTACCATCAGTGGATTAGCCCATCACGGGTCCATAAATAAAAACTTGTCTCTCTCCGTCTTTTGGACGTTGGACTTTCCCTATTAATGGACTATAGATTAGCATATAGCCGTCACCGCCCACCTCATCGTAAACAAACAAACAAGTTACCCCCCCCTCCCGCCGTTTGACTGCGCGAAGTTTCCACGCGCGTTCTTGCACCGAGCACGCAGCCCTCACTGGCAAGGTGCAAGGAGAGATTAATGGCCCGGCGAGATTGGCTTAAACTTCCAACGCGGCGAGCATGGAGGGACACAGGTATCATATTTCGACCGGTGAAAAATTATCCGGCAAAAATATCTGACAAAAAAATCTCGTAGTTTTGACGCGGCGGCTCACTTGACAGGGCGCTGCTCGCGTCCACTGGGGATTTCGAGAGAGCCGCACGGCGCACGGGTGACGTCCACTCCGTGTGCTTGAGATGCGTAAGACATGACCTTGAGACCGGGAAGGCCCCCGCACACAGTCGATTCGGTGCGCGCCATTGCGGTACGGTAAACCAAGCCGCACACGCGGGGCGAATTTGACGCAGCGCCTCTTGGCGCGCGCCGAATTCGCCACCGTGTGCGAGAGGCCTTAAACAATGACGATAGCTGGTGAGACGTGACATTGAAACTTGAAAGGCATGAACTTGAGATACGGGAGGTCGCACGCCACTCTGGCACGACTAACACTCTAGAACAAGTTTCTAATAAATTAAAGCCGCACAATCGCAGCCAACCGCTAAATTGACTTCCAGTAACTAGACTTGCAAATACGTCGTGTCAATGCATAAACACACGTTTATGACAAAATAAACTCTAGTTCCTCCCATTCTCACTGCGCGTTGTCCTTATAAAAGTATTTGAAAAGACTCCAATTTGTTCAATAATTTCCGATGTTGTTGACCAGTTTCCGCCAATGCAACGCGGCAGCGGTGCTGGCCGGTAGCAGAGGTCCCCGGGTGTCAGCAAAGATAGAAACATGTGACGTACCTAACCACTTCGAGCTAAATTGTGTGGCAAACAAGTCGGCGTTGGCCCAGAAGCAGTTTCCAACCTCTTCTTGGTGTTTAAGCAAACGCACAGTGAAAGGAAGCAAGCTCAGAGTTTATTTTGTCATAAAGGTAGTGTGATTATGCATTGCCACCGAAGTATGGCAGTCTAGTACTGGAGACGAAATTACGCGTTTGGATGCGCATTGGCGTCTTAAGAAATGTCTCGGTCACACAAAGGCCAGCAGCCGAGAGAATGAAGTGTCAGATTAGAGAACGGTTTTGCCCGGCCTTCCGGCATGTAAAGGACACCCGTGCAGCGGTGACTGCGATTCCGGTCGGTGTATGTGTGTGATGCACGCTTAACAAAATCTTAAGTCCACACCCGTGGTACGGCTAGTAGTTATTAAAATAAAATAAGTCACTGCAGTGAAAGTATGCAAACAAAGCAACCGATGCACTGACAGGTAGCCCTGTACATACACAGAAGTACAACTGTTGGCGCCTGCGCTGATGGAGCTCACATCATTACACCCCCCCCTCCCCTTCCCATTGACACTAACAAAGCATACGCGTACGAAAGGCCACGGCATACGCACGCATGCATGTTTCTGCATGCATTACAAGACGTTCTCTCCTCGCTCCTCCATATCTCTCTCTATACCGCCCATCCCCAATCTCCGCTATTTGCCATCCGCTCGAATTGCATATATATAATATATAATATAATACTATATATAATATCATATGACATACGTAGTAGTATATAGCGCATAAGTAATTAGCCTACGTCCGTGTGTTTTGAAATTCTCAGGCAACGAGATGGTTGACGTTGTTTGTTCGACGTCGTCTGCGTAACTCATGAAACGTCCCGCATGATCGTGCGCGCGCCGGCCGGCACCCGGCAGCAGCCGCAAGCGCTCCGTCGCGTTCAGCAGACCGGTAGGAGCACGACCCGCCAGCTGCACGCAGACACCTTCAATGACTGACTGGCAAACTCGCGCCGATGCAGGCGCCGGCGCGCCGCGCCCGAACGGAATGGTAGCGTAGTCGGTCGTCTTCGACGCCGCCGCGCCGCCGCCGTTGGCGTCCCAGGCGGACCCGGACAGAAGACATCGGGCGCGGCGAACGGTCCCTGCACGCTCGGGAGTGTCCGCGTATGCTATAGATGACGGTCGCAGTCTCGGAATCTGGAAGCCCTGGGAAGCACTGAACGAGATAAAACAGTAGCGTGACCGTCAGACAAGAGGAAAATGCAGTATATATATAGATGCATGGACATGAACGCCGCAGCAACAACCTCCACATACATCCTGATGCGAGCGTGTACATGATGCAATGTGGCGCATTATCTAAATGATTAACATTCACAAATGTACGCGATTTGCTCGCCTGCAATTTGAAAATGCTCCTGCTAACTGAAGTCAGCGCCTCGGCTACGAGAGGACGCGAGCAGCTCGTCCCCAAGCCCTCCAAATTAACATTCAGTTACGGAACGAAAGACTAACTGGCTAATAATTCTTAGCCGCTTCTCGCGTGAGCGACATACGCTTTTTGTCTAATCGCCATTTGAGTTAGCCATGCCGTTAATCGCGTAGACGTGGAGTCTCGTGTTGAAATAACCCGTAGCGCAAGAACGGCTGCAAATAATAGACGCAATAAATTTTAAATGTTTTAGACCACTAACCGCGCATCAATATTATATGCACACCTGAGCGTGTCCAGCCAAGTAAATGCGTAAACTCTGGCGGCGAATATCGCGCAGCAGCGCGCTGATAACTTTGCCGGCATCGCGGTAAGAAAGGCTTCGCGAAAACGGCCTGAAAGCGCCGCGAATCATGCGCCCGTTAGCACGCGTGCGTGCAATGCACGCCCGGCACGCGGTGGTCTATATCGTCACGTCTAGCGTGCTGCTAATTACACGCGGTGCGTGACAGTCCGATACGCGCCGTCTAGAACGCCGTCTCCTGCGCCATGCGCCGTCATTGCTCGAAGCTGCAGCGAGAAAAAGAACTTGTTCCTTTAATCGACTTTGATGCCTTTCGGTCGTCGCAGCCGGCAAATTTTATCTGCGACGAATCTGCCGCGGCGGCGCCATGATCTCCAGGCTCTATAGCGGACATTCACACGATATAGCTGTTAACGCCGTGTTGACGACCAACCCATGCAAATCACTGCAACCCACCAACAGTGAGGTTACCTCGAAATAGAACTATGCATCGTTCTACTATACTATCTACTATCACTAATGCTACACTATGATATCTACTATCTACTATCACTATCTATCGATCTACTATCTATCTATCATATCTAATCTAATCTACTCTATCATCATCTATCTATCATCTAGTGATAGTA
>NW_014577066.1:756083-764042 GCF_000485595.1 Priapulus caudatus | reverse complement strand
ATATAACTCTTCTCCCATTGTTACATGAAGGTATTACATGATGAGGGTTGAACATTTTCGTAGCAGACTAGACTAGACTATCTGTCTATCTATCTATCTATATATCTATCTATCTATCTCTCTCTCTCTCTCTCTATATATATATATATATATATATATATATAACTCTTCTCCCATTGTTACATGAAGGTATTACATGATGAGGGTTGAACATTTTCGTAGCAGACTAGACTAGATAGACGACTTTGCAATTTACCGCTTACGTTTATTTCAAACGTCTGCAGCACACGACGGTAACCGCCACCTGTCGGTGGTAGAATCCTCAGCACCTCCTTAACGCAGCTGTTGACATAGTCTAACTTGTTGATCAGCGGCAGCTTCAGCGGGGCTTCTGGGTCCGTCAGGCCAAAGTCTTCCAGCTCCTGCCGAACTTTGCCGAGGGCCTTCGGGTTTTTGTAGAGCTGCATCGCTAGCATCGAGCATGCGCTGCTCGTCGTCTCGTGTCCGAGCAGAAGCATCTCGAAGATGGCGAACTTTAGTTCTTCTCGCGAGATCCCGGACTCGCTGGCGGCGTCTGCGTGCCAGGCGGTCACCAGGCGGGAGAATGCCTTCCCGTTTGGTATGTGATCGGTACCGCTGGTCAAGTGTTCGAGTTCCCGATCTATCAGCGTGTCCATCTTCACGAACAGTTGATCTCTGGACTTCAAAGCCTGTTAGGCAACAAGAGAACAACAATTATTTTCTCCGGCTAAGGAGCAAACTAACGCTACAACTTATATACATATTACCGCAAAACTGTAAGTAGTAGAGCATTCCGTAGGACCGCAATGGCAAGGTTACGTGGGCGTAAACGCGCTGTATATGCATTCAGATATCAAAGAAGCGGTATCCGGGGTAGTCGACAGTTCAACGGCGAACTGCTAGGCAGTCAGGCACGCGCAGTAGCGATGTAAATCCCTTTGTAAGCGGGCGCGATTGGCTGGTTTCTGTTGAATTACCGGTATTACACTTTTAGCCCAAGGCAGTTCATACTTTGCGTGTCCCCGTGCAATCGCTGCGTCTATAACCATCTCCCCCGTTATCTCTCTCGTTCTCCCTCTGCCTCCCTCTCTCTCTCACGCTCGTTCTCTCTCTCTTTCTCTCTCTCTCTCTCTTTATCGTTGGTTCTGTCTGTCTCTCGCTCACCCCTCTCTCTCACTTTCGCTCTTCCTCTCTCTCCCCCGCTCTAGATCTCAATCTCGCTTACGGTCTCTCTCTCTCTCCCTCTCCCCCATCTTTCTTTCTCTCTCTTTCACTCACTCTCTCTTGATCGCTCACTCTATCCCTGCTAAGAAGTTCCGCGAAGCGACCCTATCACCAAATTATCCAGTGGCACTCTCGTCACATGTTTACGACAAACTTCGAGGTTGACCTCGGCTATGTGTTAATCTAGTTACTGCTCGATATGAGCGGTCGGGAGCCTACTTGGGGGCTGTTGCTAAGTAAACTGAAAATCTCGAACATGTCGCTTAGAGTCAGACCGAGCCACAGTGCAACCAATAGCAGGCGACGTCTGCCTGTCTGTCACCTGGCAGATTTACGACAGGCTCTAATTAAGCCGCGCTTGACGACGATGGGTGTCCTTACCGACGCGCAAACACAATAACAACGACGCCGACAATAATGAGTCTGTTTACGACAGAAATGGCAGAAATTAGAAGGAGTTTCTGGGTGCACGGAGAGAGCATTTCGTCGGCCATTGAGCCGCTCCGTACACGCTCACCCCGAGGTAAGATATACCCGCAGACGCGAAAAGCGCGCGTTGCTAAGCGCGCGCAGACGAACGCTAATGGCAGCGTGGGTCTATACCTTGTACAAGCCGAGTCCGGGTATCTTCACGGGAAGACTGAAGAGGTTATTGAGCACGTTCTGGTAGAGGGCGGCCCATTCGCTCAGCTCGCTGCCCCGGAAGTCGATGCCCAGCAGACAGTCGGCTGCGACGCGAAACGTCATCTCCTTGATCTTCGGCTGCAGCAGAACGACGTCGTCGGCGTCCAAACACTGTTGAACGACGTCGGCGGCGACCTCCTCGATGCCTGGCACGTAGCTAGCCAGCGACGTCGCGTCGAACGCCCGCATTACGGCGCGTCGGCGCCGACGAAGCGTGTCGCCCTCTGCCGATACGAGTCCGTCGCCGAGTAGCATTCGTACGCTGGCTGGCCACTTGCTCGTCACTAGCGTGCCCTCGCCTCGCAGCACCTTGGCGACGTTGTCGGCGCCGATGACGCGAATTGTCGGCTGGCCGAGTATGTGCGTCTTGTAGACGTGTCCGAACGCTTCCCGCCGGCACTTGTAGAACTCGGCGCCCTGCGTGAGTGAAGGATGCGATACTGCAGCTTCGTACGGATATATGTGTGTGTGTGTGTGTGTGTGTGTGTGTGTGTGTGTGCGTGCGTGTGTGCGTGCGTGCGTGCGTGTATATGCGTGTCCGAAAACGCGTGTTCATGTGCGAGCGTGCGTGGGTTGGCGTGTTTGCGCCCGCATTTACTTGAGTTAGCATATCAGATGGTTTGTATAATAATTCTGTCTTTGTATTTTGGCTGCAAACTCGTTCCCCTTATATGATATTGCTATAAATCATGTATACATTTCTTGCTATATACACTGAAAATAACACACACGCACTCGCGCACGCATATATATATATATATATATATATCCCCGGTGTAAGGCTTATAACCTCGTCAACATATAGAATCGAGTAGCTTTGCTGGACTAAAGCTGTTACAGAAACCAAAGAAATACAGTTACCGAGCTCTATGGTTGGAGCCAAGAATTCATTTCTAATTCTAAATCCTGCATGAATTCTAACAGACCGCGAAAACCACCGTCGTGTAATGAGTCATGGTAAAGCTAGAATCGGCAGACATATATTACTTTGCACCTGCGATAAAGGAAATACCTAGACGAAATACACGTTGGACGATGTCAGACTTCTATTTGCATATGCAAATGCAAATTCTATGCGCGATGCCTATTATCAATTGAGGAATTGTTTTCGTGCGCTGATTCCGGTTTAGCAGTCGCTACGATCACACCGCTTACGTTAGACCAACGTCATTTAGACCGTACGTAATCATTTTCCCAGTAGTTCAAATAATTAGATTCGTTTCTTGCGCTAGTCGAAAAGTTCAAAGCGCACGTTCTTTACACCCGCGTTTATCTAAAGCGAAACATCGACGAAATCGTATGATCCTGATCAACGCTGCGGTTTCATGTGCATCGCGCGTGATAGCGCGTTTTTTTGCCCGACGCGTGCCCGCGCGGCAAGGCGCGATAAATCTCGTACTTACCCAGATAGCGAAGTGCGCCGTCTCTCCGATGAATGGAACTCCATAGGTACCCGGCGGTAGAGGCAGGCCGCAGGCGCGGTCCCGGGAAGCGTTGACGTGCAGACGCCAGAGATGTAGCGTGGCTAGGCATAGCATGAGCGGCACTGCAGCCGACAAGCAGACGAGAAGGATTTCGATAAGCATCGTTGGTGGTGACTATGTTGCTGCGGTCCTCTTATTCGCCGGTCCTTTTCCTCCTGAGTCTTCTCGCTTGCCGCTCTCTGGTTTCTTTCTCGAGCTGTTTCTTCCTTCTCACAAGCTCCGTCTCTCCGGCTTTCTAGCGTGTGTCGCGACGATAGGTATTCTGGAAGTATCGATACGTCTCTGTCTCGTTCTCTCTGTCGATGTGTATGTCTCCCTCTCTCTCTCTCTCTCTCTGCGTGCGTGGGACTAGAACGGGTTTCCTCTTCGCTGTGATGGATGGGTCGATCCTTCGCGAAACCGACTTCGTCTTCGTTCCTCGGAGGGCGGCTTAAATAGCGAGGCGGCGGGCGCAGGTGTCTGCGCTGATTGGTCGGAATATGGACCAGTGCCGGGTCAAGCTTCGTTCACACGCGCCGCGCGCGCGATTGACGGCGGTTTTGTCAGACGGTCCGGGCCGTGCGCACAGCACGCGCTGCCGCCGCCGCCCCGGCCGCGCGAGCGCAAGGCCCGCCTGTCACCACCTCATCACGTCACCATGCAATGACTGAAACTTGTGTAGCCATCGAGGGACGAAGCAAGTGACGTCATCATGAACTGAAACTAGTAACGTCACCAAGAACTGAAACTAGTGACGTCACCAAGAACTGAAACTAGTGACGTCACCAAGAACTAAAACTAGTGACGTCACCACGAACTGAAGTAGTGACGTCACAAAGAACTAAAATTTTCACCATGCAATGACTGAAATTTGTGTAGCCATTGAGGGACGAAGCAAGTGACGTCATCATGAACTGAAACTAGTAACCAAGAACTGTAGTAGTGATGTCACCCAAGGACTAAAACTAGTGACGTCACCAAGAGTTGAAACTAGTGACGTCACCATGAGATGAAACTGGTGACGTCACCACGAACTGAAACTTGGGACGCTATCAATGGTTCAAACTCGTGACGTCACCAAGGATTGAAAATTATGAAGGCACCAGCAGGTATAAAATTTCTGACGTCAGCAGTAGGACTGGAATTCGCGACATCAGCAAGAATCACAACTTGTAACATCGGTAGCAGGGTTGAAACTTGTGACGTTGACAACAGGACAGGAGCTTGTAACATCGCCATTACTACCGCCTGTAACTAACCGCCCCTAGCTAACCACCTCTAGATGAGTCCCTCTGTATGATTCGTCAAACGACCCACATGACCTCCCTCGCCCGATCCCCGACTCTGGGCCGTCCCTAGACAGTCAAGCATCCTTGTATTAATTACATCTTTGCATCAATCACACCTACGCACGGCGAGGCTTTCACGTGCTCACCACTTCCGGGGAGAATTCTCCGGCTGAAGGCCGCGCGCACGCGAGGCATACGCGTGTTCTCGAGGGTCGCACTTTTCCCTAATATCTACTTCTGATATACATATATATACATACATATATAAGCGTAGCCGCATACATATTCGCGTTATATGACGTTGGAGAAAACAGCAGCTGGCGCTCCTGCTTCTCGGTTTATACGCTAAACAGCTTCGCCACACACACACGCACGCACGCACGCATACACACATGCACGCACGCACGCGCGCACACACGCACGCGCGCACGCACGTACGTATACGCACGCATTCACGCGCGCCCGGCACACGCACGTACACACGCCCGGGCACACACACGCACACACGCACGCACGCCCGCACGCACGTACGTACGCACGCATTCACGCGCGCCCGGCACACGCACGCACACACACACACACGCACACACACACACACACGCACACACACACACACACACACACACACACACACACACACACAAACACACATGCGTGTTCGAGGGTCGCACTACTACCTGTAGCTGTATATCGTCGCCCCGTATAGCAGTGAACATCACACATACACGTGTTCGCGTATCGTATGACGATCCGAGGCACCCCGGACGCGGGCGCCGCAGCAACATCGCGGTAGCAACCCGCGGGTCTGTACCGTGGCCGCGTGCTCTTCACGTGCACGTCCCATGCCTTCACCTTCGCTGACGTCATTGACGTGCCATCGCATCTGTTAGAATATGTAGCGGCGCTGATGGGTTGACGGAGCAAGAGGGAACGCAGATACACACGCGCGCGAAAAAATACGCACCCGGGTGATGTGCACGCGCGCGCGGGCGCAGGCAATCATGCACGCCCTCCAGCACACACGCACGCAGACGCGCACGCACGCGCACGCACACACGCACACGCACACACACACGCACACGCACGCACACGTTATATATAATTTTATATATATATATATATATTCAACGCATGGTTGCGCCCGCAGAGAAAATCTATTTATGTTAGATTTCAGGGAACTTACATGACTGTGAATATATTGCAAGTTTGTTGCATTCTGCTAGTTAATACTCAAGCAGGCAGACCGAACTAAATGTTTGATTGCTTTACAGTTACAATAATAACGTTGTTCTGGGTACAGATTATGTAGGCATTGTGGACGTTTAGATGTAGATTCTGATAGCGTACGTATTCAGGGGTACATTGGACAAGCCTATTGTGTACAACCAATACGTACACCAACCTGTATGTTTTTGGTACATTTGTCAGTAGTTGTAAATTGGGAGTAAATTATTTGAAAGTATTTTACGGGTATGATGCACATAACGAGAAGGGCGAATTTTTGTCACGATATAAAGCAATTACTAATTAGAGCATTTAACACAGAGCAATAACAGTCCCACTAAACTACGCACTCCTCCTTTGAATATTTATTATCTAAAGACTTCTATGCAGTCCAACACTGTACAAGACATTAAAATTCCACAATTTAATGCGAAATAAGGCGAAAGTAAGTGAGGGGTTTTTTGTCAAAATTTTCAGGCATTATTTATATGCTAGTACAATTTATTCGTGACGATTGTGAAAAGACTGCACGCGGCTAGCACCTGATAGCATATTGGACATGACCCTCAAACGTTTGCTTAACTTTTTCTTCACACTTACTTTTGCTTCACTTTCACTTTTACAACTTCTATCACAGCGGCTCATTAGATAAACGATCCCATGCTAATCGTTTTTAAACGTAACTTTGGCGGCTAGCGTAGACAAATACAACATGTGTACATACACTATGTTTCCGGTATGCTTATATCCATACGAATGCAAACCTATATAATAGGTTCCGATGGCACCGCGAAAAGGTCATACGATTAAATATTTGTTTTAAAATCAATCGATTACCGCATCATTAAATACATACTGAGATGATGCGTACTTAGAAACGTCATAGATAGTTGTCCCGTTTAATAGTGTTCCAGTAAATTTCTCTGCATTCTAAACACATACTTGCACAATAGCACAACTGAAATAGTCACATAATTTAGAACACGCAGTGGTTGTTTCTGAATATACACGCATAGCAAGCCGTCTCAGAATACACATGAGTGCGATAAAAAGAACAGGTAGCTACATTCTTCAACATCACGTTTAACGGTACACATATTATCATAATATGATGTTTTATGTACCCGTCCACCCTATCCAAGCCGCCACTACTTATAGTCAAATACCAATCGAAGAAGATATCAAAATTTAGTTACATGGAATCTCGACACATATACTTAAATCGAACATGTACAAAGGCAGCGTCATCACGCACAATAAATCATTACCCGGCCATGCGGTAGACTATTTGTATTTTTCGGTTTTACCTTGATTTATGAACTATATTTGACAAGAATATCCAGCTATACATCTGTAGGTAACGAGACGAGAAACACACAATGCTTCATCTGACGTCAATACGTGCGGTTGCTTGCCTTTCTAAATCACATCAGTACATGATAAATAATTCGTTTGTATACGTACTCCTGATAACTTTACTATGAACCGATGGTGCAACCGTTATTATTTGCGTAGATGACGCACACACGTATCGACTACAACGCCTGCATCATAAACGCAACACACGACGTTAGTTATACCGATAAAGATATCCGTGGTAACAAGAGTGCATAATAGAGAGTCTCTATTATGCACTCTTGGTGGTAATCACAGATTCACGGATAGCACATAGACTCACCTAAATATAGCGGCGAAGCACTGTACGACAACAGTGAATACCGCCCCCAACCCCCCGAAATGGCATAAACGTTTAGTTGATTTTATTATTAGATTATAATATTTTGTATTTTAGATATTCTCAAGTATTAAATGATTTAACCCCGTGAATACCCGGAGTGCGCAGAGAAACACCAGCGACGGCCAGGAATACGTCCCCAACCTAGAATACACACGTAGGCCTACACTAAGATGTAACCATCCTCCTTATTTCGGAGCGAGATTTTTCCTTTACGATCATAATTTCTTATTTCTTCATGTGATTGTTCAATTACGGTCATGTTGTACTTGAAATGCAAACAGAATAAATAAGTAAATAAATAAATACATAAATAAAT
>NW_014577066.1:752301-755693 GCF_000485595.1 Priapulus caudatus | reverse complement strand
TTTTTAGTTACGTGTGTAAGTTGTAGTGTGGTGTGTGTGTGGTGGGTGTTGTGCTTGTCGTGTGTGTTGTAATGTGGGTGTGCTTGTGAGTGTGTGATGTGGGTGTGTGTGTGTGTGTGTATGTTGTGCCTGTAGTGGTGATGTGGTCGCGTTGTGTTGCTAATGTTGTGTGTGTACGAGTGTGTTGTTCGTGTGTGTGTGTGTGTGTGTGTGTGTGTGTGTGTGGTGGGTGTGTGTGTGTGTGTGTGTGTGTGTGTGTGTGTGTGTGTGTGTTTGTGTGCGTGTGTATGTGTGAGCGTGCATGCGTGCGTATGTGTGTGTGTTTGCGCGCGCAATGAAAAACCGTTTTTTTGAAATGGTAATCCAATGAAAACCAACGAAATTTTCGTTAGATTTCGTCGGGCCTGGCGTCGGATATGCAACTGCATGCGTGTGAGATATGTAGATGTAGGTGAGTTTGGGCGGAGCCCAGTGTTTAATTACTATACTACCTGAACTACTGAAGGGTTCGCGCAGCGGTCAGCCGTGACGTCACCGCAAGCGCAGAATATTTGGCGTCTCAGCTGGGTGGAGATGCGGTTTTACCTAGTTACTACACGCGCCTCGAGCCCTTTTCAATGTCGGCTTAGGAAAAACGTCGAAAATAGCATATATTAGCTCGAGGGCTAACGGCGTTTTCGGGACTTCTCTCGGCTCAGCTGTTGCTATTTCGAGAGTTGCTATCAAAAACGCACAGCCAGACAGCGCGAATTCACCCACCTGCGCGCCGGCATGACCCAAAATACACGCGCTACGGGCGAAATTCGGGCAGACGTGCCGCATTCCTCGAAAATCGCCGTGCGATTTACTTACTCTCGCAGGTAAAGTAGCAGCCGACGGTAGAGGGCGTGCCTGAACGCGGCTGGGGCCTTTTCACCGAGCAGGAGGCACTGCCTGCTCCACCCCTTCTTTCTGTTTCCGTCCCCCGCGCGTACATCGCTGCCCCGGGCGACTCGCTGATATATTTGCCGGACGCACCCACCATACTTCGAAGTCCTTATAGAGAATAGCACAGCTACATACTCCCCGGCACAAGACAAAGGACCATAGGAAACGCTGACCTTGAAGAATGGGCACGTTCAGGGAGAAATAGGACACCGACGGTATACGTATTTTGGATCTTTCGTTTCGTCTGGCTTTGTTGCGTAAGGCGATAACGTCTCATCAATGGAATCCGACAGGAGTAAGTGCAATTTCTGATGTACGTACGCACGAGACAGACTGACAGGGTTCGTAAAGAGGCTATAACCGTCTAGCAAAATGTCAAGGATACGATATCATTCGATGCTTTTTGTTGAATCAAGTTAAGGCAGAAGAAGATTTGTGTACAAGCGCTAACATTTCGCACCACGTGTTTATACCGCTATAGTCCTCGCATTTCACGTTATTCCACAACACTCCCAAAACATTCCTCGCGATTTCGAATTGCATCACACATTACATTCCACGCGATGCGTCTAAACAACACCTCACCTATATTGCACACCTATCGCACGATTGCATGCGCAAAAATCTCGAGTGATTTCGCAAAATCTTCGATTGCGCACCACATTTGCTGAACCTTACGAGCCGGCAACCATCTTGACCCCCCGGCCTGGTTATATTTCATCCTGTGCCTGGTATTGTTAGAGATGTTTACCGGCTCTCGCTATTACACCTGTGTTAGCAACAATTCTACGTGCCGAACATCCCTAACTATACCGCGCCTCGACTCTATTAATAGAACAAGAGAAGCCCGCTGGCAGTTTACACGTCAGACTGATTCGGTTGTTTTCCACGTGTTATTGACGTGGCACGACAGAGTAAAGTTCTATTTTGAGATGCTAAACTATTTATAGCCTGCGCCAAAAATAACTCAGACGTAGCTCCCCAGCTGTTACCTAGCTTATTTCACATTACCTGGACGAGAAAGAACGTGAAACAATGATGAGAATGTGTGTACCTGTTTCGTTATCCGTGTATATCGCAGACAGCATGGCGCAAATCTAGAGCTCGCAAATGCCAAGTGCATGGATTAATTTCAACGGATTAACGACATCTTGGAGATTTAGTCATTGTAATAGATGAAGATGTAACGATCGTTGTTGTTGTTGTGGTTGCTGTTGTTGTTGTTTTTGTTGTTGTTGCTGTGTTATGTAATTCTAGAAAATATATCTAATTGGAAAGAATAGCGAATCCTAACGGGTTAATGAAATACCGTCGCATAATTTACCGCATCGTAAACCGAGTACCCGTTGCATTATAGAATGGTAATGGCATGAATAACTCCGAACTGAGTTATTCCGTTGCATACATACAGTTATTGTTCTATCATTTATTAACGCTGTTTTTCTCCGCGTTGTTTCAAGGTAAGGTAATTTCTTCTCAGCGTCATGCGTTTCATCGCAGGAGCTTCTCACTAACGTCGATCTTAGCTACCATATGGTTATAACTCAGTCGTCGTATGAAAGCCGGGAGTTCTTATCCCCGCATGTATATCGTGCCCACATAGTTCAAAACATTGACTGCCATGTAACAAAAAGACAAGGACCAAGAACAGGCGACGTACACACGTACGATCATGAAGTATAGCTAAACAGTTAGGCTATCTTTCAATGTCGGAAGAGAGGCATCAGTATATCAACTATAACCTGACAAGCTAGTCCGTAGTCGACGGTGACTAGCTCGTAGTCGGTCAATGTCACCGGTCAAGCCGGAAGACAGTGTCCAGTGGTGGGCAGAACCATCACCGTTCCAGACCAATAAATCACGAGAACAGAACGCGAAGGAAAAGTTCTCTCTGTGCAAATAGCCGACGATATCAAGCATTCACGAGAAATGATTTGCTCCTGCTCTTAATTGCGATGTTTAATTACCCATCGACTCAAGCTCATCAGTGCAGCTTGTACATCGAATTAGATTTCGCCCATGCACCATTATAGCATGAATCATACGAAATATCCGGTGCGAAATACCGTCGCACAATTTGCCACATCGAGAACCGAGTACCTTATTCCGTTACATTCATACAGTTATTGTTCTATCATTCATTTAGTAAATCCTCAAAGTTAGTTCTACTAGCCCGTTGAATAGTAATAATTAAATCGCTGCCGATCTAATGATTATAACTCGTGATAAGATTCGGCGCTATACATGGTGTGCCTTGGTTACATTGATACAGAATCGCGGGTACCGCCCTCGTGTTTTCGAAAATATGCGTTTCAACTGTTCTATAAATAAATTTAATTTCGATGCTGCTAGTTTGTGCGGGCCGGTTCTGCAGCTATATCGCTACGGGCTGCTTGTAGCACATGCGTATCCACCCGTCATGCGTAGCGATGTCGTCCATTCATTGACGATTTCGTCAACAGCAC
>NW_014577066.1:750558-751990 GCF_000485595.1 Priapulus caudatus | reverse complement strand
AGAGAGAGAGAGAGAGAGAGAGAGAGAGAGAGAGAGAGAGAGAGAGAGAGAGAGAGAGAGAGAACGACGTGCGCGCGCAATCAATCACGATCAGTTGCACGTGCACGTACACAAGCACGCACGTGAACATAATAGTTATAGATTAGTATACGTAACTATCAAAACAGAAATGATCGATGTTTTTTAATTCTATTAGATTAGATTCATTTCAATTAGAAAGAGTTGCATTAGATAAAAACATCGTTGTTAGATAACTTCACTACGAGTTTATGTTGTTTTTAAGTTGCCGAGTGAAACCCTTGAATTGTCGATTTTAGAATCCCGCGTGACATAATTCGTTGGATAATAATGTTGCATGCTTGATGGCTTATACGCTCGTTTAGAACACGAAGTCGCGTCCAGTAAGCAGAATAAAAAAACAAATTTATAAGGATTACGTTAAATCATAGTCTACAACAAATATATCACAAAAATAAAATATTTTCGGTTAGAGAAAAGAAAGATAAGAATACGTATATTACATACGACAAATGCAGCTAGAGCTAAAGATGATTGTTTTTACAGTGTTTACACGTATCGGGACATATAGCAGTCGCATGCGGAGGTTCAGTGGATAACTACTGAGATGAGACCGGTGCCTGTAATCGCAGATTAGTTAGACTAAAGGTTTTGGTTGCGTTTATACGGTTTAAAACCATTACTATTCATTAGAACACAAGGGAATAAAACAATTTGTGGTGCAAGGATAGAGAACATGGGTCCCAATAAAACCAATGTCATTTACATCAATATAAATATAATATTATATCAATATAATAGGTTAGGGTTATGGTTAGGGTTAGGGTTAGGGTTAGGGTTAGGCACATTGGTTTTATTGGGACCCATGTTCTCTATCCTTGGGCCCAATTTGTTTTTATTCACTTCTGATAAAACAATTTGTAATTGCATATAATTCTCATAAATAAAGTCAAATGTCTATATCTCGTAAATGGTGTGTTTACGCCTCTACGTTTTACCTTAGAACAAAATATACATTCACCCCGGACATTCGCATTCAATAAAATACTCTTCGCGAGAGGACGCCACGTTCAGCAAAGGGGGCGCCACTTTACAGCTCCTCGTTCAAAAAGAAGAATTGTGATTTTGTCAGAATTGATGATTAGAAGAAAATGTTTTGTTTACTTCTTACGAACGCCCGTATCTAGTGAGTATTGCATTCTAGTCGCTGCCGACCAGTAGGATTGATTACTGAAGGAGTATTGTAGTTTAAGCTGCGCTAAATGGGGAATAAAATGGGTATATTTTGTCTGGCTATTTACGTTTCGCGCTAGTCCGACCACAGGCACTTGGACCGTTTCAATAATAAAATGATGGTTAATAAATACAACTTGTCAGTAGCCTACTACTACAGTACCAGCAATAGTCTTAATGT
>NW_014577066.1:747532-749768 GCF_000485595.1 Priapulus caudatus | reverse complement strand
TTTTGGTCACATCAGTTGGACCATTTGCTTAGATTACATCTATGGCAGAATGTGCTATAGCCCTGCGGCAGCGATCCGCGGGCTATAGTACTAGAGCTAGGCTGAGAGTAGCTCTAGAACTATAGCCCTCCGCTCCGCCGCAGGGCTATAGAACATACTATGGTAATTTCCAGGGAGTTAGCAAAGACAACTTTTTGCGGTTAATAACTTCTTCGGTACGCCAAATAAAGCACATTCTCTGCCGCATAAATGTCTTAAGTTACTATAAACACTACAAAATATAGTACAATTAAACAGCAAACTATCGCATAAATGTTGTACTTGCTATATTACTCGTCGACGAAGATTGTTTATCAACTTTCAATCGCCATTTTTCGTTGCGCAGCGCTAGCGCAGTTCCGGCGCTTGTGAGCGGGTACAATGTATTTCCAAATGGAGGGGTGGGCAGGTTGCACGCGGTTGCAAACCGCCATTTTTCGTTGCGCAGCGCTAGCGCGGTTTGCAACCGTGCGCAACCTGCCCACCCCTCCACTTGGAAATACATTGTCTTTGCTTACTCCCTGGAAATTGCCATAGTATGTTCTATAGCCCTGCGGCAGAGCGGGGGGCTATAGTTCTAGAGCTAGGCTGAGAGGGTCTATGTCCCCCGGTGTACTGCCGGAACGTACCTACCCTGGGTACGGTCCGGTATACCGGAACGTACCCTGGTACGGCGCAAATCCACTTTAGGCACCTTAGGTATCACGAAGTGATGCACAGATTTCTGTGTATCATCAACAGATGCACAGACTTTTTGTATATCAAGAAATGTATATCTGAGAACAGATTCCATGGAGCTAACGTGGTCCTACGACAAAGTGGCAGAGTTGATCACTTTGTGGGAGGCAAAGCCCTTATTGTACGATATGTCCCTGACTGAGTACAGGGACAGAACGAAGAAGGAGGCCGTGAAGGTTTTGATGGCGGCAAAGCTCGGCGTCACCGGTAATTGACCGGGGAAAATTGATAAACAATACACGCGTACTGTAGGCTTAAATTAAGCACTAGTACAAAAATACAAGTCGCTTCGCTACAAGTCGTCACGATCCCGTTTTATTTGTACTAGTGGTGTTTCGATTAATCAAGTTTGTCGATCATTACTCGTTTGGGCTGCCGAGTTGATTAATCGAGTAGAAAATCGGACGACCGAGTACAACTCGAACTTTTTTTTTAACATTTTTTTTTCAGAATGTTACATAAACAGTTTGTAAGTACATACCTATACACATACCACTTTGTGGTACATAGACTTGTGAAGATTAGTCTTGCTATTAGGGATCATATAATATCAAGAGCGTACATAAAGAAGTAGGAACTCGCCGTAAAAAATCGCGTGATGTGTCCACTCGACTCGCGCGATAGAATCGGGCGATATTATCGGGCGATAAAGTCGCCGGATTAAATTGCCTAGTGTGTCCCTTTAGGGAGTTAGGTATCACGAAGTGTGTTAGGGTTAGGGTTCTAGGGTTTTTGCATCATTCCTTGATATACGGAAAGTCTGTGCATCAGTTGATGATACACAGAAATCTGTGCATCAGTTGATGATACACAGAAATCTGTGCATCACTTCGTGATACCTAAGGTGCCTAAAGTAGATTTGCACCGTTGGGGATGATGATTGCGAAAGTATTGTTGTTGATGGTGATGGTGATGTATTTTGTATATAATATATGTATCTCACTGTACTGGGGGCCTAGATACATTGAAGAATAAATGTAACCGAACAATAGGCCCCTATAGTTGTTGGGTTACAATATTGCATCTACTGGGGACCTATTCTTAAACCAATGTTGATATAACTTAAGCCACTCTTGTCCAACCAGTCTGCAAAACGTAAATATTTTTTAGGATTTATAGTCACACATGCTCACTGTACGTATTACACTCAAAATTTCACGAGATGAACAGAATAAACAACAAATTTGAAGCCACTATTAGATCGTGATGTGATATCTCGAATTGTCATGAGTTTAATAGCTGAAACTGAAATACCAGTTGTACGCACAGACACTTGTGTGATTTCAATAATAAAATTATCAATGGTAAATAAACACATTGTATTTGGGCCATAAAAAAATATTGTTTGTTCGCCCTTACCCGTCCGACCCGCGAAAAAAGGGGCCGACTAAAATTTTTTATTGATTTTTAGCTCATCTGACGAAGTCAGATGCAGCTTGTAGAATCGCATGATCGTCCG
>NW_014577066.1:744293-746822 GCF_000485595.1 Priapulus caudatus | reverse complement strand
GTGATTTCAATAATAAAATTATCAATGGTAAATATCCACATTGTATTTGGGCCATAAAAAAATATTGTTTGTTTGCCCTCACCTGACCGACCCGCCACAAAGGGGCTGACTCAAAAAAAATTATTGATCTTTCCCATTTTTTTTTTACAAATTGTATCAATGTACATTATATAAATCTGTAGGCAATACATTATATCAGAAGTAGATAATAGGGAAGGAGTGTGACTTCAATAAACAAGGGAAATTCGTCATTTACTAGCCTTAGAATACTTACGATTTACTATGCATAACTCAACCAACTTGAGCTCAAATCGTACACAGTACATTCGCCTAGCATCGTGCGAAATCGTTTCCTCATATACACCTGCAATCCGGAGATACAGACTAAAACGTACGACATGATTTTCCATTCTGTTGCCAGCAAACTCTATGTGTTAACCGCCTAACTCGAAACAAAAAGCAGCTGTAAATAGGTCAAAGGTTAGCTCAGCGAGCCACACCGCATTGCCGATGGCGCAAGAGTTGTTAGTAGCTGCCTTTTGTTTCGAGTTAGGCGGTTAAGGCCACCGCACACCAGCCGATTTTTACAAACGATGAAGCGATGAAGCGATGAAGCGATGAAACGATGTAGGTGTGCGCGTTCATTTGTAGACGATTTTATTTTTATCGGGTGATCGTTCCAAAATCAAACATGTTTGATTTTGAACCGATTATTTGGACGTGATTTTGTGGTGTGCGCGTGACCTTAGAAGATTGAACAGCGTGTGCGAGTGGCTGTGTAAATTTCCACACTCAATTCGCATTGTTCGCTTGATAGTTCGCTTGGACGCATTGTATTTTTTTCTCAGCTCGCATATTCAGGCCGCCGCACACCTACATCGCTTTATCGCTTCATCGCTTCATCGCTTCATCGCTTCATCGCTTCATCGTTTGTAAAAATCGGCTGGTGTGCGGCGGCCTTTAACACATCGAGTTTGCTGGCAACAGAATGGAAAATCGTGTCGTACGTTTTAGTCTGTATCTCCGGATTGCGGGTGTATACGAGGAAACGATTTCACATGATGCTATGCAAATGTACTGTGTACGATTTGAGCTCAAGTTGGTTGAGTTACGCGTAGTAAATCGTAGGTGTTCTAAGGCTAGTAAATGACAAATTTCCCTTGTTTATTGAAGTCACACTCCTTCCCTATTATCTACTCCTGATTATATGTACCAAGCAAAACAAACATTCAACATAAAAGGTATCTCTACACAAGCACACCCGAGCATGTAGACACCATGCTGAATTTGTAAAAAGACCCATTCAAAAAAAAGAAGCCTACCTACCTACCCAAACTTTTCAGCCTGGGTTGGGTGAGGGCAAACAAAGTTTTTTTTAATTGTGGCCTTACTACCAACTATTTGTGTACTGTCTATCACCTAATAGTTCTATGTAAATATAATTCGAGTGCTCCTCTGCGAAACAACACAGCCTCTGCTATTCTAATTTTAATCCATGTTCTATTAGATGTACATTTATACTTCCCAATAAACCAATTTAAGTATCACATTAAGCACATGGCACATGCACATAAAGATATCATCACAGTGAATTGATAACTTCTTTGTTTGTAGTTTTCTACTGGTATAGCCTACGGTTGAGCATCTCTGCCATCACAAAGCATGGAGGTGTATTCACCAAGGGACTTCAACTCTGACACCAATTACAAAGGTACATTAGAATGATTAGATGCATGTCTCTACTACCTTCCATATAATTTTCTTATAATTTCTATTCTATGCAGTTTTCGGAATTTCTGCAGAAAATGTTGATATTTTAATAAAAAAATGTGTTTATCTTAGATTATAATTTAATCTGATGGGATTATTATTATTATTATTATTATTATTATTACTGCAAAGCCACAAGGATAGGGTAGGGGAACTGGGAAGGAAACGGTTTAGTAACTGAGCAGCATTATATAAATAGTAAATGAACACCAGAGCAAGCAATGATAAAAACTGAAAATCACGTCTTAGTCAAATTAAGAAACGTAGCACATGTATTTTGCACAATGTATTATTTTCTTGTGCGCCAGAATGAAGATCGGCTATGCTGGATTTACAATTTAATAAGACCAACCGCTTGTCTTTGTCATATTCCTAAGCTGGGCTAGAAGTGTGAAAGCAAGCACTAATCTCTTATTATTACAAACGTAAATAGTGCATTAAAACGTCTCTTCTCTGGTTTTTAGGTTTTAATTGTCATTTTCTCAAGAGTTTATGTGCTTTAGATTACATTTTTCATTAGGGAAACAATTTTATGTGGTTTATTGTGTACATATCTGCTTGTTTTTGTAATGTAGAAACTATATATTTGAAGTATATCACATGTGCCAATTTATGGTATGTATAGAAACCAATTATGAGAAACCATGCTACTTATTCTGCCATCCAGTAATACTTTCAAAAGTTTCAAGTTGGTTCTCATTTATGCAAGAGTCATACCACATAGTGCCAGTTGCATATTCGTATATATATATATATATA